>NC_069501.1:315045839-315180839 GCF_027579735.1 Bombina bombina
CATTACTCAGACCTATTGCCTCTTCATAATCTACATATGTGGCCTGTGCACAAGCACCATCCATGATTGTATTACTTTGCTTTACCGTAGACTTTACTTCTCTCCCCTGGGTGGGGAATTGGCACACTCAGCCTCCATGTTTATACAAATGTTGAAGGATTGTAGAACCTTTACTTTGTTGCTTTGCTCAAATTCGCTACAACAGGATTTATTTTCTTGTTAAGCCTCACTATAATTATTCTTTCATGATTCAAATTGTGCAAACAAATTTGAATAACTTTCCAATTTACATCTATGATCACATTTGCTTCATTCTCTAGGTATTCTTTGTTGAAGGAGCATCAATGCACTAAAGGGAGCTAGCTGAAAACATAGGGTAAGCCAATGGCAAGAGGCGTTATGAGCAGCCACCAAACAACAGAAACATTTTAGGTTTTATGTCCCTTTACAATCCTCCTTCTTTTTTTAAACTCCAAATTAACTTTCTTTTTACTGTCTATAGCAAAGATATCTTTTTAAAACTTAACATTCTGTAGTTCAATTTTATTTGCTGATTGCTCACTTTGCAAATCCCCAGTAACTTTCAGCAACTCAGAAGCTGACATTTCATTGTTTATTTGATCTTTTCTGCTTAATCCATTTTCGGCTAGATTACGAGTTGTGTGTTAGGGTTAAAAAGCAGCGTTGAGAGGTCCCAACGCTGCTTTTTAACGCCCGCTGGTATTACGAGTCTTGCAGGTACAGGTTTACCGCTCACTTTTTTGGCCAGACTCGGAAATACCGCAAATCCACTTACGTCAATAGCGTATCCTATTTTCTCAATGGGACTGGCATAGCAACAGTATTACGAGTCTGCCAAAAAGTGAGCGGTAAACCCTCTCCTGTGAAGAAGACTGATACCGCATTTTAAAGTCAGTAGTTAAGAGTTTTACACTACAACACCGTAGCATAAAACTCTTAACTAAAGTGCTAAAAAGTACACTAACACCCATAAACTACCTATTAACCCCTAAACCGAGCCCCCCCCCCACATCGCAAACACTAAAATAAAAATTTTAACCCCTAATCTGCAGAACCGGACATCGCTGACACTATAATAAACATATTAACCCCTAAACCGCCGCACTCCCGCCTCGCTAACACTATTTAAATATTATTAACCCCTAATATGCCTGCCCTAACATTGCTGACACCTACCTACATTTATTAACCCCTAATCTGCCACCCCCAACGTTGCCGCCACTATATTAAATGTATAAACCCCTAAACCTAAGTCTAACACTAAACATAACCCCCCTAACTTAAATATAATTTAAATAAATCTAAATAAAATTATTACAATTCACTAAATTATTCCTATTTAAAACTAAATACTTACTTATAAAATAAACCCTAAGATAGCTACAATATAACTAATAGTTACATTGTATCTATCTTAGGGTTTATTTTTTATTTTACAGGCAACTTTGTATTTATTTTAACTAGGTACAATAGTTATTAAAAAGTTATTAACTATTTAATAACTACCTAGTTAAAATAAAGACAAATTTACCTGTAAAATAAAACCTAACCTATGTTACAATTACACCTAACACTACACTATAATTAAATGCATTCCCTAAACTAAATACAATTAATTACAATTTAAAAAAATTATCTAAAGCACAAAAAAAGCCAAACACTAAATTACAGAAAATAATAAAATAATTACAAGATTTTTAAACTAATTACACCTACTCTAATCCCCCTAACAAAATAAAAAAACCTCCCAAAATAAAAAAGCCCTACCCTACACTAAATTACAAATAGCCCTTAAAAGGGCCTTTTGCAGGACATTGCCCCAAAGTAATCAGCTCTTTTGCCTGTAATAAAAAAAGTACAAATACCCCTCCAACATTACAACCCACCGCCCACACAACCAACCCTACTCTAAAACCCACCCAATCCCCTCTTAAAAAACCTAACACTAACCCCTTGAAGATCACCCCACCATGAGACGCCTTCACCCAACAGGACAGAAGTGGTCCTCCTGATGGGCAGAAGTCTTTATCCAAGCCGGGCAGAAGAGGTCCTCCAGACAGGCAGAAGTCTTCATCCAGACGGCATCCTTTATCTTTATCCATCCGGCGCAGAGCGGGTCCATCTTCAAGACATCCGACGCGGAGCATCCTCTTCAAATGACGGCCAATTGAAGAATGAAGGTTCCTTTAAATGACGTCATCCAAGATGGCGTCCCTTCAATTCCGATTGGCTGATAGAATTCTATCTGCCAATCGGAATTAAGGTAGAAAAAATCCAATTGGCTGATGCAATCAGCCATCAGGATTGAGCTGGCATTCTATTGGCTGATTGGATCAGCCAATAGAATGCAAGCTCAATCCTATTAGCTGATTGCATCAGCCAATAGGATTTTTTCTACCTTAATTTCCAATTGGCTGATAGAATTCTATCAGCCAATCAGAATTGAAGGGACGCCATCTTGGATGACGTCATTTAAAGGAACCTTCATTCTTCAGTCGGCCGTCGTTTGAAGAGGATGCTCTGCGTCGGATGTCTAGAAGATGGACCCGCTCAGTGCCAGATGGATGAAGATAGAAGATGCCGTCTGGATGAAGACTTCTGCCCGTCTGGAGGACCTCTTCTGCCCGGCTTGGATGAAGACTTCTGCCCATCTGGAGGACCACTTCTGCCCAGTTGAGTGAAGACGTCTCACGGTAGGGTGATCTTAGTGTTAGGTTTTTTTAAGGGGGGATTGGGTGGGTTTTAGAGTAGGGTTGGTTGTGTGGGTGGTAGGTTTTAATGTTGGGGGGGTATTTGTACTTTTTTTTACAGGTAAAAGAGCTGATTATTTGGGGCAATGCCTGGCAAAAGGCCCTTTTAAGGGCTATTTGTAATTTAGTGTAGGGTAGGGCTTTTTTATTTCGGGGGGCTTTTTTATTTTGTTAGGGGGATTAGAATAGGTGTAATTAGTTTAAAAATCTTGTAATTATTTTATTATTTTCTGTAATTTAGTGTTTTTTTTTTTACGTACTTTAGATTTTTTTTTTTCAATAGTAATTAATTGTATTTAGTTTAGGGAATTTATTTAATTATAGTTTAGTGTTAGGTGTAATTGTAACATAGGTTAGGTTTTATTTTACAGGTAAATGTGTCTTTATTTTAACTAGGTAGTTATTAAATAGTTAGTAACTTTTTAATAACTATTGTACCTAGTTAAAATCAATACAAAGTTGCCTGTAAAATAAAAAATAAACCCTAAAATAGCTACAATGTAACTATTAGTTATATTGTAGCTAGCTTAGGGTTTATTTTATAGGTAAGTAGTTAGTTTTAAATAGGAATAATTTAGTTAATGATAGTAATTTTATTTATATTTATTAAAATTATATTTAAGTTAGGGGGTATTAGGGTTAGACTTAGGTTTAGGGGTTAATAAATTTATTATAGTGGTGGCGACGTTGTGGGCGGCAGATTAGGGGTTAATACAGGGAGTGCAGAATTATTAGGCAAGTTGTATTTTTGAGGATTCATTTTATTATTGAACAACAACCATGTTCTCAATTAACCCAAAAAACTCATTAATATCAAAGCTGTATTATTTTTGGAAGTAGTTTTTAGTTTGTTTTTAGTTATAGCTATTTTAGGGGGATATCTGTGTGTGCAGGTGACTATTACTGTGCATAATTATTAGGCAACTTAACAAAAAACAAATATATACCCATTTCAATTATTTATTTTTACCAGTGAAACCAATATAACATCTCAACATTAACAAATATACATTTCTGACATACAAAAACAAAACAAAAACAAATCAGTGACCAATATAGCCACCTTTCTTTGCAAGGACACTCAAAAGCCTGCCATCCATGGATTCTGCCAGTGTTTTGATCTGTTCACCATCAACATTGCGTGCAGCAGCAACCACAGCCTCCCAGACACTGTTCAGAGAGGTGTACTGTTTTCCCTCCTTGTAAATCTCACATTTGATGATGGACCACAGGTTCACAATGGGGTTCAGATCAGGTGAACAAGGAGGCCATGTCATTAGATTTTCTTCTTTTATACCCTTTCTTGCCAGCCACGCTGTGGAGTACTTGGACGCGTGTGATGGAGCATTGTCCTGCATGAAAATCATGTTTTTCTTGAAGGATGCAGACTTCTTCCTGTACCACTGCTTGAAGAAGGTGTCTTCCAGAAACTGGCAGTAGGACTGGGAGTTGAGCTTGACTCCATCCTCAACCCGAAAAGCCCCACAAGCTCATCTTTGATGATACCAGCCCAAACCAGTACTCCACCTCCACCTTGCTGGTGTCTGAGTCGGACTGGAGCTCTCTGCCCTTTACCAATCCAGCCACGGGCCCATCCATCTGGCCCATCAAGACTCACTCTCATTTCATCAGTCCATAAAACCTTAGAAAAATCAGTCTTGAGATATTTCTTGGCCCAGTCTTGACGTTTCAGCTTGTGTGTCTTGTTCAGTGGTGGTCGTCTTTCAGCCTTTCTTACCTTGGCCATGTCTCTGAGTATTGCACACCTTGTGCTTTTGGGCACTCCAGTGATGTTGCAGCTCTGAAATATGGCCAAACTGGTGGCAAGTGGCATCTTGGCAGCTGCACGCTTGACTTTTCTCAGTTCATGGGCAGTTATTTTGCGCCTTGGTTTTTCCACACGCTTCTTGCGACCCTGTTGACTATTTTGAATGAAACGCTTGATTGTTCGATGATCAAGCTTCAGAAGCTTTGCAATTTTAAGAGTGCTGCATCCCTCTGCAAGATATCTCACTATTTTTGACTTTTCTGAGCCTGTCAAGTCCTTCTTTTGACTCATTTTGCTAAAGGAAAGGAAGTTGCCTAATAATTATGCACACCTGATATAGGGTGTTGATGTCATTAGACCACACCCCTTCTCATTACAGAGATGCGCATCACCTAATATGCTTAATTGGTAGTAGGCTTTCGAGCCTATACAGCTTGGAGTAAGACAACATGCATAAAGAGGATGATGTGGTCAAAATACTCATTTGCCTAATAATTCTGCACTCCCTGTAAATGTAGTTAGGTTGCGGCGACATTGAGGGCGGCAGATTAGGGGTTAATAAATATAATGTAGGTGGCAGCGATGTTGGGGGCAGCAGATTAGGGGTTCATAAGTATAATGTAGGTGGTGGCGGTGTCCGGTGCGGCAGATTAGGGGTTAATATTATAATGTAGATGTTGGCGATGTCGGGGGCGGCAGATTAGGGGTTAATAAGTGTAAGATTAGGGGTGTTTAGACTCGGGGTTCATGTTTGGGTGTTAGGTGTAGACATAACTTTTATTTCCCTATAGGAATCAATGGGGCTGCATTAGGTGCTTTACGCTGCTTTTTTGCAGGTGTTAGGTTTTTTTCAGCCGGCTCTCCCCCATTGATTTCTAAGGGGAAATCGTGCACAAGCACGTACGACCAGCTCACTGGTGAGATGTGGAGCAAAATTTTGCTCTTTGCTCACTTTTTTTGCGGTTAACGCCGGGTTTGTAAAAACCTGTAATACCAGCGTTGTCTGCAAGTGAGCTGCTCTTTAGCACCGCACCCCTGTTATCGCAAAACTCGGAATCTAGGTGTTTATTTCCATAGCTCTTTACATTTTCCAACTGAAACCACAGTATTTCTGTGCTTCCTCTCCCCAGCTTCCAGGACCTCCTCCTGGCTCAGCAGTCATACTGACCCCCAGTAGGAGTTCAGCAGAACACAACCTTACAGGTGCAACACACACAGAACAGCTCTTTGCAAGACACACTGTTCTCAAGGTAAAATCTGCCTTTAGAGAATAACAGGGGCATCATTGTACTAGCAAAGAAAATCTCGCAATCCCATAGAACGTTACATCATGAGATCCTTACAGACAATTTATACCAAGTAGCCTGTCTGCCTGCTTCCCCAAAACTATAAACAAACTAAAAATGCTTCTTTCAATTTGGATATATAAGATTGGAGTTACCAAAAGTTCAAAAAGAAAATGCTCTTCTAACATATTAGCGCATTTTATTGTTGCACTATTGCTTGCATATGACTATGTGTTTAACTCCTGCAAAGGATTAAACACATAGGCCTAGATTTGGAGTTTGGCGGTAGATGGGCTGTTAACGCTACGCGGGCTTTTTTCTGGCCGCACCATAAAATTAACTCTGGTATCGAGAGTTCAAAAAAATGCTGCGTTAGGCTCCAAAAAAGGAGCGTAGAGCATTTTTACCGCAAATGCAACTCTCGATACCAGAGTTGCTTACGGACGCGGCCAGCCTCAAAAACGTGCTCGTGCACGATTCTCCCATAGGAAACAATGGGGCTGTTTGAGCTGAAAAAAAAACTAACACCTGCAAAAAAGCAGCGTTCAGCTCCTAACGCAGCCCCATTGTTTCCTATGAGGAAACACTTCCTACGTCTGCACCTAACACTCTAACATGTACCCCGAGTCTAAACACCCCTAACCTTACACTTATTAACCCCTATTCTGCCGCCCCCGCTATCGCTGACCCCTGCATTATATTATTAACCCCTAATCTTCCGCTCCGTAAACCGCCGCAACTTACATTATCCCTATGTACCCCTAATCTGCTGCCCCTAACACCGCCGACCCCTATATTATATTTATTAACCCCTAACCTGCCCCCCACAACGTTGCCCCCAGCTACTTACAATAATTAACCCCTAATCTGCCGACCGCAAAGCGCCGCCACCTACGTTATCCTTATGTACCCCTAATCTGCTGCCCCTAACACCGCCGACCCCTATATTATATTTATTAACCCCTAATCTGCCCCCCTCAACGTCGTCGACACCTGCCTACACTTATTAACCCCTAATCTGACGAGCGGACCTGAGCGCTACTATAATAAAGTTATTAACCCCTAATCCGCCTCACTAACCCTATCATAAATAGTATTAACCCCTAATCTGCCCTCCCTAACATCGCCGACACCTAACTTCAATTATTAACCCCTAATCTGACGACCGGAGCTCATCGCTACTATAATAAATGGATTAACCCCTAAAGCTAAGTCTAACCCTAACACTAACACCCCCCTAAATTAAATATAATTTAAATCTAACAAAATTAATTAACTCTTATTAAATAAATTATTCCTATTTAAAGCTAAATACTTACCTGTAAAATTAATCCTAATATAGCTACACTATAAATTATAATTATATTGTAGCTATTTTAGGATTAATATTTATTTTACAGGCAACTTTGTAATTATTTTAACCAGGTACAATAGCTATTAAATAGTTAAGAACTATTTAATAGTTACCTAGTTAAAATAATAACAAAATTACCTGTAAAATAAGTACTAACCTAAGTTATAATTAAACCTAACACTACCCTATCAATAAATTAATTAAATAAAATACCTACAATTACCTACAATAAAACCTAACACTACACTATCAATAAATAAATTAAATACAATTTCTACAAATAACTACAATTACATAAACTAACTAAAGTACAAAAAATAAAAAAGAACTAAGTTACAAAAAATAAAAAAATATTTACAAACATAAGAAAAATATTACAACAATTTTAAACTAATTACACCTACTCTAAGCCCCCTAATAAAATAACAAAGACCCCCAAAATAAAAAAATGCCCTACCCTATTCTAAATTAATAAATTTAAAAGCTCTTTTACCTTACCAGCCCTGAACAGGGCCCTTTGCGGGGCATGCCCCAAGAAATTCAGCTCTTTTGCCTGTAAAAAAAAAACATACAATACCCCCCCCCAACATTACAACCCACCACCCACATACCCCTAATCTAACCCAAACCCCCCTTAAATAAACCTAACACTAAGCCCCTGAAGATCATCCTACCTTGTCTTCACCATACCAGGTTCACCGATCGGTCCAGAAGAGCTCCTCCGATGTCCTGATCCAAGCCCAAGTGGGGGGCTGAAGAGGTCCATGATCCGGCTGAAGTCTTCATCCAAGCGGGCCAGAAGAGGTCTTCCATCCGATTGAAGTCTTCATCCAAGCGGCATCCATCCGGAGCAAAGCGGCAGCATCCTGAAGACCTCCACCGCGGAACATCCATCCTGGCCGACGACTGAACGACGAATGACGGTTCCTTTAAATGACGTCACCCAAGATGGCGTCCCTCGAATTCCGATTGGCTGATAGGATTCTATCAGCCAATCGGAATTAAGGTAGGAATATTCTGATTGGCTGATGGAATCAGCCAATCAGAATCAAGTTCAATCCGATTGGCTGATCCAATCAGCCAATCAGATAGAGCTCGCATTCTATTGGCTGATCGGAACAGCCAATAGAATGCAAGCTCAATCTGATTGGCTGATTGGATCAGCCAATCGGATTGAACTTGATTCTGATTGGCTGATTCCATCAGCCAATCAGAATATTCCTACCTTAATTCCGATTGGCTGATAGAATCCTATCCTATCGAGGGACGCCATCTTGGGTGACGTCATTTAAAGGAACCGTCATTCGTCGTTCAGTCGTCGGCCAGGATGGATGTTCAGCGGTGGAGGTCTTCAGGATGCTGCCGCTTCGCTCCGGATGGATGCCGCTTGGATGAAGACTTCAATCGGATGGAAGACCTCTTCTGGCCCGCTTGGATGAAGACTTCAGCCGGATCATGGACCTCTTCAGCCCCCCGCTTGGGCTTGGATCAGGACATCGGAGGAGCTCTTCTGGACCGATCGGTGAACCTGGTATGGTGAAGACAAGGTAGGATGATCTTCAGGGGCTTAGTGTTAGGTTTATTTAAGGGGGGTTTGGGTTAGATTAGGGGTATGTGGGTGGTGGGTTGTAATGTTGGGGGGGGTATTGTATGTTTTTTTTTACAGGCAAAAGAGCTGAATTTCTTGGGGCATGCCCCGCAAAGGGCCCTGTTCAGGGCTGGTAAGGTAAAAGAGCTTTTAAATTTATTAATTTAGAATAGGGTAGGGCATTTTTTTATTTTGGGGGTCTTTGTTATTTTATTAGGGGGCTTAGAGTAGGTGTAATTAGTTTAAAATTGTTGTAATATTTTTCTTATGTTTGTAAATATTTTTTTATTTTTTGTAACTTAGTTCTTTTTTATTTTTTGTACTTTAGTTAGTTTATGTAATTGTAGTTATTTGTAGAAATTGTATTTAATTTATTTATTGATAGTGTAGTGTTAGGTTTTATTGTAGGTAATTGTAGGTATTTTATTTAATTAATTTATTGATATGGTAGTGTTAGGTTTAATTATAACTTAGGTTAGGACTTATTTTACAGGTAATTTTGTTATTATTTTAACTAGGTAACTATTAAATAGTTCTTAACTATTTAATAGCTATTGTACCTGGTTAAAATAATTACAAAGTTGCCTGTAAAATAAATATTAATCCTAAAATAGCTACAATATAATTATAATTTATAGTTTAGCTATATTAGGATTAATTTTACAGGTAAGTATTTAGCTTTAAATAGGAATAATTTATTTAATAAGAGTTAATTAATTTCGTTAGATTTAAATTATATTTAAGTTAGGGGGGTGTTAGTGTTAGGGTTAGACTTAGCTTTAGGGGTTAATCCATTTATTATAGTAGCGATGAGCTCAGGTCGTCAGATTAGGGGTTAATAATTGAAGTTAGGTGTCGGCGATGTTAGGGAGGGAAGATTAGGGGTTAATACTATTTATGATAGGGTTAGTGAGGCGGATTAGGGGTTAATAACTTTATTATAGTAGCGCTCAGGTCCGCTCGGCAGATTAGGGGTTAATAAGTGTAGGCAGGTGTCGGCGACGTTGAGGGGGGCAGATTAGGGGTTAATAAATATAATATAGGGGTCGGCGGTGTTAGGGGCAGCAGATTAGGGGTACATAAGGATAACGTAGGTGGCGGCGCTTTGCGGTCGGCAGATTAGGGGTTAATTATTGTAAGTAGCTGGCGGCGACGTTGTGGGGGGCAGGTTAGGGGTTAATAAATATAATATAGGGGTCGGCGGTGTTAGTAGCAGCAGATTAGGGGTACATAAGTATAACGTAGGTGGCGGTCGGCAGATTAGGGGTTAAAAAAATTTAATTGAGTTGCGGCGATGTGGGGGGACCTCGGTTTAGGGGTGCATAGGTAGTTTATGGGTGTTAGTGTACTTTACGGTACAGTAGTTAAGAGCTTTATGAACCGGCGTTAGCCCAGAAAGCTCTTAACTCCTGCTTTTTTCCTGCGGCTGGAGTTTTGTCGTTAGAGCTCTAACGCTCACTTCAGAAACGACTCTAAATACCGGAGTTAGAAAGATCCCATTGAAAAGATAGGATACGCAATTGACGTAAGGGGATCTGCGGTATGGAAAAGTCGCGGCTGAAAAGTGAGCGTTAGACCCTTTAATGACTGACTCCAAATACCGGCGGTAGCCTAAAACCAGCGTTAGGAGCCTCTAACGCTGGTTTTCTCGGCTAACGCCGAACTCTAAATTTAGGCCATAGTTAAAGACAGCTCCAGAGTAGTAATGCATTACTGGAACCTTGCTGAGCACATCTAGTGAGCCAATGATAAGAGCCATAAGTGAGTAGTGACCAGTCATCAGCTATTTTTAGTAGTGCATTGCTGACCTGAGTCTAGGTATATTGTTTTAACAATGCTGTAGATACCAAGAATATGAAGTAAATTAATATATAATAGAATTAAATTGTTATTCTCTTAAAATTTGTTGTTCTATCTTATTCAAGTCTGATTTTGACTTTCATGGGTTTGATAAAATGTGAGGTGCTTAACCACACTTAGATCCCCAAGATTTCAGGCCCACAGGAACACTGGATCCCTCTGGCTTCTGACCCTCATCTATACACACTTTTTGTTAAGCCCATCCTTTGCTACCCTAACAGATGATGAAGCCTCCAGTGTTTTTATTTCCTCTTCTTAACAATTTGTAATAGTCTATAGTTGTTCCACACAACCAAATAAGCATAATCTTGGTATACTTAGGACTCCATATATGAAGCTGCAAATGCAGCTTTGGAGCTCCTTCGGCTGCAGACTTGCATGAAGGAGCTTGCAGCCGACAGTTAAGAAGCAGCAGTCATCAGACCACTGCTTTTTTACCTACATTGCTAGCTCTAAAGTGGCAGTCCTTAATCCTCCCCAGACTACTCTTACCAGAGTGATTGACACCACCTGCTCACATATAATTGACTGCACATGAACAGGGGACGGAAATGTACAAGCTAGGCGGACAGGGGCAAAGATGTCTGCCTTTGTCCGCGCATTTTTTTTTTTTAATAGATCCCATAGTCTTTATTTAGGAGTGGTAATATTTGAACATGAAACATGCCACAGCTATTGAACAACAGAGATGTTGGAGTTGGGGGGCTACGGGATGGGTCCAAACTTGTCAGTGAAATTACCTGTTTCCTGATAAGAGTACCTAAGCTTGTGGATATGTACAAACAATTATTTTATTTGTATCCTAAAATCCATTTTATTTTGATTGTATTAAGTTGTTGATCTTTAAATATAAATACATAAATATTAAAAAGAGGTGTTTATAACTCTTTAAATAACAGTATTTAAAATGACAACTGAGTATGCTCTCATAATTACAAATAAAAAACGTATACTACTAATGAACAAGTAACATTAAAATGACATAATTTGACCTTGTCTCTGGTTTTCAATGAACAAAAAAAGATAAATTGATCTATGAGCTGAATCATGTGAGGAAAATTGCATCAGTAGTTCTTGATCCTCATATGGTCATAGTGTAAAGAGACATTTTTCCACATCTAAAAAATCTGCTGCTTTCAAATACGGTAAGCTGCTAATATGGAATAAAGTATTTTTTGCACATCCTTCAAAATACCATTTTCAAATGACATAATCAGCTTTTTGTATAATTTGTATTGCATATTGTTAGGCTACAGTGGAAATTACAAATGATACTTTTTGCAATATGACTGCAGAGAGAATGACTTGAAAGATGTGAGGTGAAGCAATGTGACTGACTCAATGGGGCTCTGAGCAGGCGGACAGACATCGCCGGAAATCAACCCAATCGAGTACTATTGGGTTGATTGACACCCCCCTGCTGGCGGCCCATTGGCCGCGAGTCAGCAGCAGGCGGCGTTGCACTAGCAGTTCTTGTGAGCTGCTGGTGCAATGCTGAATATGGAGAGCGTATTGCTCTCCGTATTCAGCGAAGTCTGGCGGACCTGATCCGCACTGTCAGATCAGGTCCACCAGACCTTGTTAAATAGAGGCCCATGGCTGCACTAATGCATGGTCAGATAAACTACAGGATGATTGTGAATAATCTTGACAAAATAGGCATTATAAAAAACACAGAGTAACTAGAAACATATTGATTTTTAGAAACAGCACAATTGGTACAATAAGGTAGGAACAAACTCTGAGGGTCAGTAAGTGCAGGCAAAGGGGCATATTTATCAAAGTGCGAGCAGACATGAGACGATATTGCGTGTCATTTCCGCTGCACATCAATAAATGCTGACAGCATACGCTGTCGGCATTTATCATTACACTAGCAGTTCTCCAGAACTGCTTGTGCAATACCGCCCCCTGCAGATTCACGGCAAATCGACCACAATCGATTGGGTTGATTTCTGTCTGCTGCCTCAGAGCAGGCGGACAAGTTATGGAGCAGTGGTCTGCTTTATAACTGTTTCCGGTAGGTCAGTGGTAGCCAAGCAAACCCACTGTGCCAGCAGAACTGTGCTGTATGCCCCTTTAGCTGTGTCTGACCTAGTGGAATCCTTAATATGCTTCTATTAGTGATGGGTCAATGCCACAATTTCTTAATACCAATAGTTATGGTTAATACTCACAGCTTCAACCTTCCCATATAACATTCAAAACGCAAAAAAATAATATAAATAAATGGAGGGATGCCTGTTTTTCCGACATTTGATTGTTAAAACAAATGTTTTCCTAGGCATTTCAACCTCTTTACAATGTTTGTTATCATACTTTTGTCATTATTAGTTCATTCCCCCATCAAAATACTTAATGTATGGGGATAACTGGCTCCAAAGAAGCCTCTATCCTTTAACACATAAACATAATACACCTTGCATGTAAAAAGGGATTACCCATTTTCATATGAGGGGTCTCATGCCATAGAAATTGCAATCACCTGTTTTCTATGTGCCATTCACAGTACTCAGGGCTATAAAACATTTCCTAGCACCCCAAAATAAGGACAACATTGGGCAATTAACCGCTGTTTAAAAAGAAAAAACAAAAAAGTGGCTATTGTTTCAAATGAGGGGTTGCCATTAGCTGATGACCATGGCATCAGTGATCACCTGACAGAAACATAGGCATATGGAACAACCTCAAGGGGATGGGGTGTGTCCTAATTTTCCCTTCACAATACATAGAGAAACTTTTAACAACTTATTTAAAAGCAGTAATCCTGTTCTTTAGAATATGATCTCCTGTGTCTGTCATGTTGCTATCTGATTGTCATGCAAAAACCTCTATTTCAGGGGTTCCAGCAACTTTTTAAGAGGCCTTTATTACCCCCTCACCATCAACATATATCATAAGACCCCCTCATTTGAAAGCCCAAGGTTTCACAATTCAAATAAGGGGTTTCATTTCCTTACAGCAATCAAGAGATGTTAACTTTTGGTACAACTATTTTATGTTTTTTAGTGCCATGCATAATTAATCTCTAAGCGATGGGTTGTATTTATTTTCACATTTCCTTACTTTTGCCCCCTTGTTGCCTTGGTGAGGCTTGGTTGTGCCGTTATTTGTCATACTGTGCTTAGGACTACTCGAATCATTATTCCGATTCTCTATTTTATTCAAGTTTTATATAGTGTTACTTTTTCTTTAAGGTGCGCTGTTCTCCCATATTGTGAATTTCTACAAGCTAAAGTTATTATTATTTATTTATTTTCTTTTGAAAATACTTGGTCTGCTGGGGAAAAAAAAGTATTATTTGTTTGGTAACACGCAGAAATAAAATAGAATTCTATGTGTAAATATAATGAGGGCCAAACAGCTAAAAACAGCCCAGAACAGTGGTGTAAATAATGGTGCAGCTGTAAATGGGATCAATATAATTTTGTAAATATATGTGTCCCATGCTTTTAAAAAAATATACTATACTTACTCATTGGTCATTGTCATGATTACTTTGAAGTTAAATTATTGTTTATCTTTATTAAGGCATATTGATGGTAATGAAACAATATGAATACTTATTTTAGTATAGCCCCAATTCAAATAAGAGACTAATAATATTTTATGCATTTTGTTCAATGCACTCAGTTTAATAATTGTGTCAAAACTTGACTGGGATTCACATATGATGGGATCTGAAATAGATTGATCAGACACAGAGAGCTTCACAGTTAATTGTTCTTTTATATATAACTTGAATGCTTTGCTCAACATATTTTGGCTTCTTGGTTATGTTTAGTTACCCAAAGAAATCCATTATTGAAATTTTCAAGCATTAAATATGAAGATAAATTGTCATTAGGTTGCTCCACCTGGTCAATCAATCCTACACTTTCAGAAGCCTGGGAAAGATCCCTTCCATTACAAGATTTATGTACTACCAGAGAGAACCCCTCCCTGATAGGTGCGTGGACAGAACTGCCCACTCCCTCAGCTACCTGTATATAAGTAACTCTAAGACAGTATCACCCCCTCCTCCTAGTCCTGCCCAGCCTTGCAGGTGGACAGAGCTGGGAGACCCTCTCCATATTTTTGTACAAACTTTTTGTTTTATTTGTTGGTGTGTGGTGGATAAGGAGTTATGGAAACCTGCACTGGGCAAATTTATGGTGGAAGCAGCTTGGGCTTTGAAATGTATTAGTTTATATGCTGGCTTGTTTTCTTTTTTATAATAAAGCTTTAGAGGCCCATTTATCAAGCTCCGGATGGAGCTTGAGGGCCCGTGTTTCTGGCGAGTCTAAAGACCGCTGCTCCATAACCCTGTCCGCCTGCTCTGATGACAGTGCGGAGCTGGTCCGACAGACATCGCTGAATGCGGAGAGGAATACGCTCTCTGTATTCAGCATTGCACCAGCAGCTCTTGTGAGCTGCTGGTACAACGCCGCCCCTGTAGACTTTCGGCCAATCGGCCACCAGCAGGGAGGTGTCAATCAACCAGATCGTACTTGATCGGTTTGAATTGTGGCGATCTCTGTCCACCTCATCAGAGCAGGCGCACAGGGTTATAGAGCAGCGGTCTTTAGACCGCTGCTTCATAACTGCTGTATCTGGCGAGTCTGAAAACTCGCCAGAAACACGGGCCCTCAAGCTCCATTCCGAACTTGATAAATGGGCCTCTTTGCCTCTTCTTTTGCATTTGATCAACATCTGAGTATGAAGCCCTTTTAGCTTTTTGAAGTTTTAAGACCTTTTATGTTATTTCATTAATCTTTATAAGATATTTTCATTTTCTCCTTTTTTGTTCTGTACAGGGAGTGCAGAATTATTAGGCAAGTTGTATTTTTGAGGATTCATTTTATTATTGAACAACAACCATGTTCTCAATGAACCCAAAAAACTAATTAATATCAAAGCTGAATAGTTTTGGAAGTAGTTTTTAGTTTGTTTTTAGTTATAGCTATTTTAGGGGGGTATCTGTGTGTGCAGGTGACTATTACTGTGCATAATTATTAGGCAACTTAACAAAAAACAAATATATACCCATTTCAATTATTTATTTTTACCAGTGAAACCAATATAACATCTCAACATTCACAAATATTCATTTCTGACATTCAAAAGCAAAACAAAAACAAATCAGTGACCAATATAGCCACCTTTCTTTGCAAGGACACTCAAAAGCCTGCCATCCATGGATTCTGTCAGTGTTTTGATCTGTTCACCATCAATATTGCGTGCAGCAGCAACCACAGCCTCCCAGACACTGTTCAGAGAGGTGTACTGTTTTCCCTCCTTGTAAATCTCACATTTGATGATGGACCACAGGTTCTCAATGGGGTTCAGATCAGGTGAACAAGGAGGCCATGTCATTAGATTTTCTTCTTTTATACCCTTTCTTGCCAGCCACGCTGTGGAGTACTTGGACGCGTGTGATGTCATTGTCCTGCATGAAAATCATGTTTTTCTTGAAGGATGCAGACTTCTTCCTGTACCACTGCTTGAAGAAGGTGTCTTCCAGAAACTGGCAGTAGGACTGGGAGTTGAGCTTGACTCCATCCTCAACCCGAAAAGGCCCCACAAGCTCATCTTTGATGATACCAGCCCAAACCAGTACTCCACCTCCACCTTGCTGGCGTCTGAGTCGGACTGGAGCTCTCTGCCCTTTACCAATCCAGCCACGGGCCCATCCATCTGGCCCATCAAGACTCACTCTCATTTCATCAGTCCATAAAACCTTAGAAAAATCAGTCTTGAGATATTTCTTGGCCCAGCCTTGACGTTTCAGCTTGTGTGTCTTGTTCAGTGGTGGTCGTCTTTCAGCCTTTCTTACCTTGGCCATGTCTCTGAGTATTGCACACCTTGTGCTTTTGGGCACTCCAGTGATGTTGCAGCTCTGAATTATGGCCAAACTGGTGGCAAGTGGCATCTTGGCAGCTGCACGCTTGACTTTTCTCAGTTCATGGGCAGTTATTTTGCACCTTGGTTTTTCCACACGCTTCTGTTGACTATTTTGAATGAAACGCTTGATTGTTCGATGATCACGCTTCAGAAGCTTTGCAATTTTAAGAGTGCTGCATCCCTCTGCAAGATATCTCACTATTTTTGACTTTTCTGAGCCTGTCAAGTCCTTCTTTTGACCCATTTTGCCAAAGGAAAGGAAGTTGCCTAATAATTATGCACACCTGATATAGGGTGTTGATGTCATTAGACCACACCCCTTCTCATTACAGAGATGCACATCACCTAATATTCTTAATTGGTAGTAGGCTTTCGAGCCTATACAGCTTGGAGTAAGACAACATGCATAAAGAGGATGATGTGGTCAAAATACTAATTTGCCTAATAATTCTGCACTCCCTGTATATTAATAATCAGACTTTGTTTTAAAAACAAAAAACAAAAAAAACTTGGTTCCAGCAGGGAGTCAGAGTGATATTTGTATCCTTTCTGTGCTTTAACTGCTCAGCCTCCTGTTGCATTTACTGCCTATTTTTCTAAAATTAACAATCTTTTTGCCTTCTCTTGCAGATATTAAGAAAACAACCACTTTTCTCTGACAGTTATGTACTAGTTATTTTTTACTTTAATGCTGAAACTATGGTTTCCACAGATCTGGTAAGTAGGGCTTATGACTCTGGTATTTTAAATCTGATTATGTCTCAGAAGGAAACTTATATGGTTCAAAACAAGGAGCATATCACAGTATCAATTCTATACATACATGTGGTTCAAATGTTGGTAATACCACTGAAAAATTTACAAAATTAGTAGTGTTTTACTGTATTTTGTGATTTTAAGAGGCTTTTCTTTACAGGCAACGAATGAGGGTAATAGCCCGGTTTGTGTTCTGATATAGAGTAAACCCATTTCCTATTGTAATTTAAGGTACAGGGCATTCTCTCCTGGACACATTATTAACTCATGTAATTAACAAGCTTGGTGTGTTTCAGTTGTAACTCTAAATCCTGCCTATGTATTCAGGCAGGGATTTCACTTACATGAGTTTCTGGGGTCAATTTATCAATGTTCTAGCGGACATGATATAATGTACCGCATCATGTCCGCCGCACATCGATAAATGCAGACAGCAAATGCTGTCGGCATTTATCATTACACAAGCAGTTCTTGTGAACTGCTTGTGCAATGCTGCTCCCTGCAGATTCGCTGCCAATGGGTCGCTAGCAGGGGGTGTCAATCAGCCTGATCGTATAGAATCGGGCGGATTGAAGACCGCAGCCTCAGAGGCAGTGGACCAGTTTGCAAGAGTTTGATAATTTGGCCCCTCTTTCTCTTCATGTTTTACAATCCCTATTTACTTGTTCAGGTGCCATAATGTGTTCTCTAGTTTGGCGACATTTGAATTAGATTTTCTTACTGCTTTGGTAATTTCCACTCCCTAAAGAATTTCTGAAGTTGGAGGTTGAATTTCCGTTCATAAGAAAGTTTTTGAGCAAGTTGGAGGCTATGTTTTTTCCAGTATTATACTCTGTCTATTTTAGAGATGTCTGGTTCTTTTCCCACTGCATCTCTCTTTTTTTGGTTGTACAAATAGGCTCTTTTTTAGTTGATTCAGAATTTAAATCTGTCTAGAAGTCCACCCCTGTTAGAGCCAGCTTGGCTTCTACTGTTAAGGAGAAACTAGAAGTAATGTAGTCCTGAAAAATATCTCTCCAATGTTTTTGTGGGCTCAACTGTCAGCCATTTACATTTCAGGTTCTATGAATTTTAGGGCAGACTCCCTGTGCAGGAAGCAGGTCTTACCAACAGAATGGCAGGTCCTCAATTTAGCATTTTCAGAAGATTGTGGGCAAGTGATATTCTCCTTTTTTGCATTTGATAAAGAAATCTGAGCATGAAGCCCTTTAAGCTTCTTTGAAGTTATAAACGTTTTTATGTTATTTTATTAATCTTTATAAGTAAAGATAATTTCATTCTCTCCTTTTTTGTTCTGTATATTAATAATCAGACTTTGTTTTAAAGGGAGTCAGAATGATAGTTGTATCCTGTCTGTGTTTTAACTGTTCAGCCTCCTGTTGCATTTAATGCCTATTTTTCTGAAATTAACAATCTGTTTACCTTCTCTTGCAGATCTTAAGAAAACAACCACTTTTCTCTGACAGTTATGTACTAGTTATTTTTTACTTTAAAGAGACAGTGAAGTCCAAAAAAACTTTCATATTTCAAATTGGGCATGTAATTTTAAACAACTTTCCAATTTACTTTTATCACCAATTTTGCTTTATTGTCTTGGTATTATTAGTTGAAAGCTAAACCTAGGAAGGCTCATATGATAATTTCTAAGCCCTTGAAGGCCGTCTCTTATCACATACTTTTTTTATTTGCTTTTCACAACAGGGGAGAGCTAGTTCATGTAAACCATATAGATAACATTGTGATCACGCCCGTGGATTGTAGCAGACACTGCACTAATTGGCTAAAATGAAAGTCAATAGATAATAAATAAAATGTCATGTGATCAGGGGGCTGTCAGAATATGCTTAGATGCAAGGTAATCACAGAGGTAAAAAGTATATTTCATAACAGTATTGGTTATGCAAAACTGGGGAATGGGTAATTAAAGGGATTATCTATCTTTTAAAATAACAACAATTCTGGTGTTGACTGTTCCTTAAATGCTGAAACTATGGTTTCCACAGATCTGGTAAGTAGGGCCTTATGGATCAGGTATTTTAAATCTGATTATGTCTCAGAAGGAAACTTTTACAAAGAGGCTCTTTTTTAGTGGATTCAGAATTTAAATCTGTCTAGAAGTCTACCCCTGTTCGAGCCAGTTTGGCTCCTATGGAAAAACTTGTAGTAATTTAGTCCTGATAAAGATCTCTTCAATGTGTGGGCTCAACTGTCAGCCAATTACATTCCAGGTTCTATGAGTTTTATGGCAGTCTCCATGTGCAGTAAGCAGGTCTTACCAACAGAATGGCAGGTCCTCATGTAGCTTTTTCAGAAGATTGTGGACAAGTGGTGATTTCCAGAGGCAGTTCTTGGCCTCTAGTCTCTATTGTCACGTTCCACAA
Source organism: Bombina bombina (assembly GCF_027579735.1). NCBI lineage: Eukaryota > Metazoa > Chordata > Amphibia > Anura > Bombinatoridae > Bombina > Bombina bombina. The sequence goes on from NC_069501.1 coordinate 315,065,487, forward strand.
TATTTTTATATTGTTTCCTAGATGTTCAAGCTCTAGAAGTGAGTACTCTGACTTAATAGTTTACTCTGATTTATGTGTTTTCTCGCTCTCCTTATCTACTCAAGAGATTTCTACAGGAAAGAGTAAACATTTTTATAATCTTTCTTTTTTTTGGCCTCGCTTACCTTGGTTTCCTTTAGTGCAGAGGCTGACAATTCAGTATCCATAGATTTTTCCAACAACACGGTACATGCACATATTGGAGTCCTTCTCAGTCACCTTGCCATATATCATATCTCTTTTAACCATTTTAAAACCTTTTTATCAATATTAAAAAAAAATCTTAATTCAAAGTGTATTTATGAGTAATACTTTATTTTAATATATATTTAATGTGTTTTGTGAAATGTTTTCTTTAACCCTTACACTTCACTTCAGGTCTCAAGTCATGATAAATATTCTAGTGCTATTCTAGCTTTCACTTGAGTGTAACCTATAACTTTCAACTGGTAATATGAGGGCCATTTAGCAAGGTCGCTATATACCTTGAATGTATAGGTTGCAGTAGAGCGATGGCCGCATTAGCCCTTCTCTGGTAGATCTGTTGTACCTTGGACTTGTAATATCAAGTTGCATGGTAATGTTAGCAAAGTCCAGCGATATTGCTTATTTTGTCCCCTGCTATCATTAGCGCACCCCTTGTAATCATTTCATCCTGTCTTTTCCCTTTTACTAACTCTTCTTTTATCTGTGTCACACACTTTCTATCTCCTTGTGACCTTCGGTCTAACTGTACTTTCTCTAGCCCTACTCCTCTCACTCCCTCTCTTGCTTCTAATAAATTAAATGCTTCTAATAACAGCTATAGCTGTTTCAAACGTGTATTTAAGTATGCATCGTGTACCAGCATTTTAAACACAACACTTGCTCAGAGAGCCTAAGGTGCTTGCACCATCTGGTAATGACGCAATTTCTTAATTGCTGACATGATACGATCCCCACTGGCTATCTTAGCAGCTGCAGTATTTACAATGCTGTTGCACTGAGAATATCTAGCCTGTGCAGAGAAAAATGTTAAAACTAAAATGGTGAAACATTTTACTAGAAGCATTTTTGCAACTACATATATATTGCAAATATGTTTCTTTTCAAAGATGTAATTTATCTATGTGGATTTATATATTTTGACCGTAATGTGCCTTTAACTCTTTCTACCTCCCTTCCCTCCTCTCCCTAGGTGACTCCCTCTGCCCTCCCATTCTGCCCTCTCTCCCACCACTGATTTGTTAACAAAAATAAAATAAATTAAACAAAAATATGTGATTTGGTTAAAATAAATAATATAATTGTGTATGTATTATGGGGTATTGTGTAAAACTACATGTGACTGTGTGTAGGTTATGTGAAATGTGGTCAAAAAATATTGTATAAAATTATAAAATGTAATCATTGTTTTGTCATAATGCAAAGGAGTGGGATCAAACAAGTCTAACAAAACTTTTCATTATAAATAAAAAAAAAACCTTACCAATTCAACAGGAAAACAACATATGTTCTCATAATTTTTTCCATTCAATGTCTTAACTCTTTTCTTTTAAGCATATTTTGAGCATTCTCAGCCTGTTGTAATCCATTATGTTTGGCATGTGAACATTTTGTTGTGCAATTAGGAGGTATTTATCTTCCTTTTCTAAAGCATTCCAATCGTTTTGAAGCATAGCAATTTAATTTCCTTCAAACAGGCCAAATTACTTATGTTATATAACCATAACACTCTGATTGTATAACCACACATGCAATTATAAGAAACATTTTAGGAGGACATTAAAAAAATCCAAGAATAGCCTAATAACTACAATGATAAACATTGTTGGTCAAGTGCTCCAACAAGATTATTTTTTTTTCTAGATATATCAGTTCCTAAATATGCTATTGTGTATAATAATTCTAAAACAATTTTTATTTACCATCTCCAAGTATCCATACTTCATAGGAAGATCCATACTTCATAGGAAGATTAAAGAGATTGAGGAAAACAGAATAAAACAGTAATTTTATTCAAGTTACTCACCAGTGTAGGATGATGTAAATGATGAAATGCTAAGCATTGCTAACTTTTATAGCTGTGCTAATGAAAAAAAGGCTTACAAGGCATCCAAAATGATCAATAATTAAAATGTGTGAATTATATAAAAGCAAATATAACATATTACTCATGCTGTAAGGCTTGGAACGTTGCATGTTCTTTCATACTGTTCTAATAAAGGAGTGATTTCAAGATAAGATGCTGTTATATTTGCTTATTTGGGGAGGTATGGGAAGAATATCTTTTTCTACATCGGCACACCCACTGCATTATTGGTAGAAAATATTGTGGTTTGAATTATATAAAGAGGAATATTGTTTGTTTCTATGTAGGACAAAACAAGATACTCTGACAGAGTTATAGCTTACATACAGAGGATGGCATCATTCTGTGCTAAGGATTTAGCACCAATATAATAATGCGTATGTCCTGACAATCACAACTAAGATTGGCTATTTGATTGATTGATTGATTGATTGAATGATTGGATTGATTTTAATATATGATTCTCTTAAGAATTTATATTCTGAAAATGTAATCATGATTTCATAAATTTGCCCTTGTTATTTGTTCACATAACTAACAAAAAAATGGACCAGCGATGCACCATCTGCTGGCAGAAGATATGATTGCAACCTGCCCCCTTCTCTTTTTTAACCAAAGCAGTCTGGGTTGAAGTCATAAAGCAGCAGTCATTGTCAGGGGTTTTTCCCTGCTTTGTTTGCCATGTGCTGCTCTTTTTTTCCCTGCTTTTACTCACCTCTCTTGCTGACTCTGGTGCATAGTGTGTGATGCTGCTCATTTCCTGCACGCCCTTTTATGGCCAGACTGGTGTACATCATCCATGTGAGACAGGTTGCAGTCTCAGAATTGTGATGCCATCACTTATTATTTAAAGGGCCTCTGTTCAGTATGCTTTGCCCTTGCGTTGTCTCAGACCTGTTTGTGAGTTCCAGTTCCTGTGTATTACCTGGCTGTCTGACGTCCCTCCTGGTTCCTGATCAATGGCTTGTTCCTGACTCTGCTGTTCTCCTTGTTCCTGATTCCGGCTCGTCTGACTACTCGCTTTGGCTCCTGACTTGGTTCATCTGACTATTCGCTTTGGCTCCTGACTCGGCTCATCTGACTACCAGCTCTGGTTTTTACTCCTTGCTTGTTATTTGACTTGTGGACTTTTTATTATTTTTTGCTGTTAATAAAGGTGTGATTATTTTTGCACTTCTCATCTCAGTCTGATTCCTGGCACCCTGACATTACACAAGGGCCATGAATCCTGATGGTGCTAATAATCCCCCTTTACCTACCATCATTTCCAGGATGGATGAACAGGATCACCGCTTGGATCAATTTGCACTAGCCCTGCAAACCCTGCTGACTCGCACTGCACATTTGGACCAACGTGTGCCGCAAGTTATAGCTGCTCCTCTTTCCGCTGCTGCACCTAGTCCTACCAGGAGTATTAATAAAAGTGTGATTATTTTTGCACTTCTCATCTCAGTCTGATTCCTGGCACCCTGACAGTCATAGAACCACTGCTGATTACCTTGAAGTTGCAGGCCTGCAGGATCCTGAATCACAATGGGCTCCGAAACTGCATCCGCTGCTTCATAAATGAAGCCCAGTGTATTATTTATACCTCAAGAGAAATTTAAAGGTACCTTAGATTCATAGCATACACTAGCAATTAACTACTGCATTGGAAAATAAATGTTTTTAAATTATTTAAAATGGTCATATTGTTAGCACATTTAACAAGGCTTTGCAAATCAAATGCAGTTCAGGGAAACACTTTTTGAAAAGTCTGTTGGAATCCATGTTTATGGTTTCTTTGCTGTGGCCAGTTAGGAACAAGCTCTGAAAATCAATTTTCAAAAGTATTTTCCGGAAAAAGCAGGCTAATTAATATATTTTACAATGTTGTATTATATTAATTAAATAAACATTTTGGGCCAGATTACAAGTGGAGCACTAAATAGCGCTTTTGTGAGCACTATATATGCGCTGCACTCATAATACCAGCACACGCAATTGTGTGCTGGTATTTGATGTGGTCAGCAATGCAAACAGGAGCTCACAATCACATTGCATGGAAGCTTTATGCTCAATAGAGCATGCTTCCTTAGGCTCCAATGGAAGCCTTGTTCTTATGGTGTGAGACACGGTATGAGAACCTAGGGCAGCAAAGGGGGTAAAACGTGCAGCAATGGGCAGCAGATTTAAATATATATGAATATTTCCAATGTCAGTTGTGTCCTTTACCTGTGTGCATAGTGATAGATCTGGTTGCTCTATTCCTAAAGCTTTGCTGAAGTCCCGTATCTCTATTAGTTTGGAACAGGTGATTCTTTTATCTTCATATATTACTGAGAGATGAAACGGAGGGAGACTGCAAGAAAAATGGAAAATGATTTCTGTGAAGAAAAAGGGGGCTATTACTAACTTTGATACATTGGTAGAAAACCCAAATTCTAGAGATACAGGAGCTCCATTAAATATGGAAAGAGAAGATTCTTTAAGAGACAAATAAACTTATCTTTACTTAGTCTAACAGAAGACTATGGAGAGGTACAGTTCTTGTTCTACTTTGTAATGTTTTGATTGTTAAAAAATAGACATGATTAATTTGAATTATACTAGATATATATTAAGTAAATATGCATAACAGATATTTGTAAATTATATGTAAAATATTAGAGCTACCACAGGTTCTTACTTTGTAAAGAGCTAATTCATATAATCAACAAAGAAAATGGTCTCCAAGGTCCTTCCTTAACTTCACTCTCAAAGAGAGATGGAGTTTTGGCTTCTTCTCGAAGTCATTGATGGTGTTTTTTATATTTTATTTTAGGGTATAAGTTATATTAGCTATTAATTACCTGGATGGTTAGAAATATGTTGAACTGTATGACTTATGTCTATAACAGATAATCACCGATATTAGTTATGTACCAATTTTTCTATAAAATGTTTAGACATCTTCAGCAATATATAATTCAGAAATCTAATTTTTACTTAAATATGGCTCATACTAATAAACAACAATTAACTTTAATTACGCAGAATGTAAAAGGCTTTAATATACCCCAAAAAAGGAAACAGGCATTCCTAGACTTTAAGCTTAGAGGGGCGGATATCTTGATGCTTCAATAGACACATTTCAGACCAAATAGAAAGCCAAAATATTTTGAATCTAACTTTGATCACCATTACCATAGCTTGTTCAATTCTAGACAGAGAGGAGTCAGTATTATATTTAGGAAAGGGATACCATTTTTGTTATATAAAGTAGATAAAGATAAAGAGGGTAGATATTTGGCAATAAAGGGATTACTATACGGGAGTTGAGTTACAATGAATGTTAATTCTAGGAGGAGACTTAAGCTTCCCTTTTGATCCGAAGTTAGAAATCTACGTCAAAATCCACAGTCTCTCAAAAAACACTCAAAGCTATCTGGTTTATTTTTGCTAACAAACATGTATATGACTCATGGAGATACATTAACCCCAATAAAAGAGACTACTCTCTTTTCTTGTATTCAAGTAAACATATTCACGTCTTTATTATATATTTCTTGAACAGAAGAGCTTACAGTTTATTAATAGGGCTTATATTAGTGATACTTCATGGTCAGATCACTCAGCAATGATAATCTCTTTAGATTGGCCTACTAAACCAAACACCCCCTTCTGGTGGATATTAGATGACTTCCTGTTGTCTGACCCAGTTATTATAGAGAAGCTCTCTATGTCACTCCAAGAATTTTTTAGTATAAACAAATCACCGGATGTGACTCCATCAATATTATGGGAAACACATAAGTGTTACATTAGGTGGGATCTTCTAAAATTCAATGCATACTTGAAAAAACAAAAAAGGGAAAAATATAACTCTTTAACTTCGGACCTATCGAGATTAGATCATTTACATAAACTTCATCCTAAGGATGACAATATATTAAAACAACTGACAGGCACTAGGCAGTTATTGCAAAGTCGATTAACAAGCTTGCCAATCAGCTTTTTATTTAAAAAGGACATTTTTTAATGAAGGTAATAAATCTGGGAAACTATTAACAAGGGCACTTAAAAAGAAGAGTCATAAATCTTATGTACATGAATTTAGAACTAAAGAAGGGAAAACTGTTAAGACTATAAAGGAGATAGGACGAATTTTTAGTAATTATTATTCAGAATTGTATAATTTTCTTCTGAAGATTTTGTTAAAGAATGCAAGGAATATATTCAAAAGACAGGTCTACCATCTCTTTCTATAGATATGAAAAATATGTTAGATCAACCAATATCAACTAAAGAATTAACAGATGCTATCAAAAATTTAAAAATGGGGAAAAGCCCTGACCCAGGCGGTTTAACTGCAAAATATTATAAAACCTTTCAGAAAATACTTATTCCCGATTTATTAACTGTTTTTCAACAAATAGATAGAAGCTAGAATAGCTGTTATTCCATAATTGGATAAATCAATGGATTCTCCAAGTGACTACAGACCTATTTCTCTACTAAATTTAGATATAAAAATATACGGGAAAATCTTAGCCACTAGAATATATAATTTTCTGCCCTATCTTATCCATCTTAATCAAGTGGGTTTTATTCCAGGGAGAGAAGCACAGGACAACACTAATAAAGTCATACAGATTTTAGAATTTGTGAAGAACGAAGGTATCCCAGCTGTTATTTTAGCGATGGATGCTGAAAAAGCTTTTGATTGGCTTAACTGGCAATTTCTGCGTCTTACTTTATATCAATTTGGTTTTAGTAAATTATTTGTAGAACAAATTTTTTCCTTAAATAAAGCCCCCTATGCAACTGTTAAATTTAACAACTCTCTATCAGTACAGTTTAATATAAGTAATGGCACACGGCAAGGGTGTCCATTATCAACCATATTATTTGCATTAGCAATTGAAGTGATGGCATCCAAAATTAGGCAAAACAATAAAATACACAGCATTAATATAGGTGATATTAACGTTAAAATGTCATTATATGCAGATGATGTTCTCTTCACAATATCGGACCCAGTTCAATCTATCCCTGCAGTTTTAACTACACTTAAAGCTTATGGTAAATATTCCAACTTTTCTATAAATTACTTGAAATCAGAACTTTTGAGTTGTGGACTAGATAAAGTAATTCTTCAGTTAATTACCCAAAATACTAATTTAAAAATAACTTTAAATACCATACAATACTTGGGAATTACCATAGCAAACAATCAAAATTATCTAGTTAAACTAAATTATGGCAAATTGTTTCAAGAAACACAGATAGAAATAAATAGATGGAAAAATAGACCTCTCTTTTGGTTAGGTAGAATCCAAGCCGTAAAAATGATTATTCTACCGAGACTACTATACTTATTTCAGACACTGCCAATCCCTCTACCTACCTCTTATATTACTAAGTTTCAATCTCTATTAAATAAATATATATGGCATGGAACTGCCCCAAGAGTATCTAAAATAACTCTTTACCTTTCAAAGGATAAAGTTCTCTCTCCCTCCTCCCTATGTATTTTTGTTGTATTTTACTGTATCTTGCTTGCTCTGTTTTCATTTCACACCTACCCCTATCCAGCTAACCAGCCCGCCCACCTTCCTGCTATATTTAATGCTGCTCCCAGCACCATTGAAGTAAGTTCTCTCACCCTCCTCCCTATGTATTTTGTTGTATTTTACTGTATCTTGCTTGCTCTGTTTTCATTTCACACCTACCCCTATCCAGCTAACCAGCACGCCCACCTTCCTGCTGTATTTAATGCTGCTCCCAGCACCATTGAAGTAAGTTCTCTCTCCCTCCTCCCTATGTATTTTTGTTGTATTTTACTGTATCTTGCTTGCTCTGTTTTCATTTCACACCTACCCCTATCCAGCTAACCAGCCCGCCCACTTTCCTGCTGTATTTAATGCTGCTCCCAGCACCATTGAAGTAAGTTCTCTCTCCCTCCTCCCTATGTATTTTTGTTGTATTTTACTGTATCTTGCTTGCTCTGTTTTCATTTCACACCTACCCCTATCCAGCTAACCAGCCCGCCCTCCTTCCTGCTGTATTTAATGCTGCTCCCAGCACCATTGAAGTAAGTTCTCTCTCCCTCCTCCCTATGTATTTTTGTTGTATTTTACTGTATCTTGCTTGCTCTGTTTTCATTTCACACCTACCCCTATCCAGCTAACCAGCCTGCCCACCATCCTGCTGTATTTAATGCTGCTCCCTGAGTGACCGCACAGCAGACGAGTGCAGTGGGCATGCCGCTGGCACGCTGAAGGCATGCCAAGGGCAAGCCTGTCAGCGCCCGTCCGTGCCCCGACCGCACCCAATGCCAGAACCTTGGCCCTAGAATCTGCCGCCACTACGACGCCAGCACCCTCCACGCGCTCAACACCGGTAGATCGCCTGCCTGCCACCACGCATCCCTGACCAACACCTTCGGACCTTTTACCTGCCGCAACTGCTCCTTCCCCTCCATCCAGACCACAACCCAACGAACTAACCCACCCAAAAACAGCCACAATTGCCTCAACTGCATCCTCCTCAACACCCGCTCCATCCACAAGCATGCCCTCGATATCTGGAACCTGCTAGACTCCACCTCCCAAGACGTTGCCTTCCTCACTGAGACCTGGCTAAACCCCACATCAGCGCCGGACATTGCCACTGCTATACCCGAAGGCTACAAGCTCTGCCACAAAGACCGCAGCAACCGACCTGGAGGAGGCATCGCCATCATCCACAAACACACCATCCAAGTCACAACCAGCTCCGACGACCACTCACCAGGCCTAGAACACCTACACTTCAAGATCCAGGTCGACCCCAACACCACCCTCCGTGGCACCCTCATCTACAGACCTCCTGGACCTCATCCCACCTTCTGAAACTCCATCACTGACCACATCGCACCCCATGCCCTCGCCTCAATGGTTACATCTTCATCAGTGACCTCAACTTCCATCTTGATAACCCCACTGATCTCAACACCTCCACCCTCCTAGAAAACCTTGGAACCATCGGACTGAAACAACTCGTAAACTACCCAACCCATGCAGACAGCCACACCCTTGACCCGATCTTCTCCTCAGGCAACCACATCTCAGTCAATAACATCACCAAACTCCTCTGGACTGACCACCACTGCATACACTTCTCCTTCAAAAAACCCACCACCTCCAACAGTACCACCCGCCCCACAGAAACTGGAACAACATCACCCAAGATCAACTACACCGCACCCTAAACAAATCTTCCCCTTCTACTTCCACAGACGCCAACTCCTCCGCCCGCAACCTCCACCTCTGGATTACAGACTGCTCCAACACCCTCACCCCCCTCAAAAATCCGTCCAGCCGCCAAACCACCAACAAGGCCAGCTGGTTCACCCCGGCCCTTCAGTACTCCAAACGCCATTGCAGAGGATTGGAAAGAGCCTGGAGATCCAGCATAACCCTGCTGGAAAAAGCTGCGTTTAAGGAAGCAATCACCACCCACCACCACCTCATAAAAAACGCCAAAAAACAGCCATCCAAGACAGAATCAACTCTAACGCACACAACAGCAAGGAGTTGTTCTCAGTCATCAAGGAATTCTCTAAACCCAACAGCAACATCACCAACATCCCACCCTCCCAAGACCTCTGCAATACCCTCGCTGCCCACTTCCACTGCAAGATCCTCAACATCTATGATAGTTTCACACCTCATAACTCAACCTCCACCACCCACTCCCCTACACCCCATGAAACCCCTCCCAAATCTGCCCCCCGGCGCCACACACAGACTATCTGGAGCCCCCTCACCACAGAGGACACCCTTAGAATCATGAAATCCATCCACTCTGGCATACCCTCAGACCCATGCCCTCATCACATATTCAACAAAGCAAGCGACACCATCACCCCCGAACTCTGCCGCACCATCAACTGCTCCATCAAAACCGGCACCTTCCCGGATGTCTGGAAGCACGCACAACTGAAACCCCTGCTGAAGAAACCCTCGGCAGACCCCACAGACCCGAATAACTACCGCCCCATCTCTCTACTCCCCTTCCCGGCCAAAGTCATAGAGAAGTCCATCAGCTCACAACTTATCAAACACATTGAGGCCAACTACATCCTGGAGCCCAATCCAGCTTCAGAAGCAACCACAGCACTGAGACCGCCATCCTCGCCGCCACAGACGACATCCGCGCCATGCTCGACCAAGGTGAAACTGCCGCCCTCATCCTCCTAGACCTCTCAACAGCCTTTGACACTGTCGACCACAACACCCTCCGCACCCCCCTACACGACGCCGGAATACGCAGCAAAGCCCTGGAATGGATCACCTCCTTCCTCACGGGCAGGACCCAGAAAGTCAGACTCCCTCCCTTCTCCTCCAAACCCACACCAGTCAACTGTGGTGTACCGCAAGGCTTTTTGCTGAGCCCCACCCTCTTCAACATCTACATGGCCCCTCTCGCAGCCATCATCCGACGCTACGACCTCAACATCGTCTCCTATGCCGACGACACCCAGTTAATCATCTCACTCACCCGAGATCCCTCCACCGCCAAAAAGAACGTCCACAAAGGCCTGACAGCAGTAACCGCCTGGATGAATGACAACTGGCTCAAACTGAACACAGACAAAACCAAAGTCCTCCTCCTCGGACCCAATAAATCCACATGGGATGACTCCTGGTGGCCCACAGCCCTCGGTCACCCTCCAACCCCAACCGACCATGCATGAAATCTAGGCTTCATCCTGGACTCATCACTCTCCATGAACCGACAAATCAATGCCATCACCTCAACATGTTTCCACATCCTCCACCTGCTATGAAAAATCTTCAAGTGGATCCCTACCGAAACCAGGAAAACAGTCACCCATGCCCTTGTCAGCAGCCGGGTTGGACTATGGCAATGCACTCTATGCCGGCTCCACCATCAAACTCCAAAAGAGACTCCAATGTATCCAGAACACCTCAGCCAGACTCATCCTCAACATCCCCCTCCAATGCCACATCACCGAACACCTAAGGAACGTTCACTGGCTCATCATCAACAAGAGAATCACCTTCAAGCTCCTTACCCACGCGTTCAAGGCCCTACACAACATCGGACCTGAATACATAAACCACCGCGTAAATTTCTACACCCCAGCCAGACAAATATGATCGGCCGACCAAGCACTCGCAGTCATCCCCCGCATCAGCAAAGCCACAGCAGGCGGAAGATCCTTCTCCCACATAGCAGCAAAGACATGGAACACCCTCCTGCTGCACCTCAGACAATCCACCTCCCTTATAAAGTTCAGAAAGGACTTCAAAGCCTGGCTCTTCGAAGCCTGGCTGAACGCCCATCCCCTCCCCCCGCCCACCTTTCCTCCTATCTACCTTCCCTTAGCGCCTTGAGACCCTCACGGGTGATTAGTTTGCGATCTATAAGTACCCAATAGATAGATAAATAGATAGAAGGTGGGGTACGGGTTACCCTGTTTATTGAAATATAGGAGGCCATCAATGCTACAAAGAATAGTCGATTGGTGTAAGAATATAAAACAGAAATAGTAGGTACAATTAGAGCATAATTTAATACAAGTTATACAATTAGGAGGCAATTGCTGGTTACCAATAAAAATATGGCCTAAAATAATGCAAGAATACCCTATTTTAGAAGAACTGCTATGAACATGGAAAACCATTCTTAAATTTAAAAATACAATTTCAACAATTCCATCCCCACTTACACCTATTATATTAGATGAAGCTTTATCATTTAGTGAATATATAGGAGAAATCAATATACGAACATTGGAGGACTTATTACCATTTTATATTTTTATGAATGAAAACACTCTAAAGTCAAAATTAGAATTAACTAATATCGGGGTGAAGATATTTAACCCTTGGTTTAGGTATTTTCAGCTTGAAGGGACACTATACCCAAACATTTTCTTTCATGATTAAGGTAGAGAATATAATTTTAAACAACATTCCAACTTACTTCTATTACCTAATTTGCTTTCTTCTTTAGATATACTTTAATGAAGAAATAGCAATGCACACAGTGAACCAATCACAGGAGGCATCTATGTGCAGCTACCAATCAGCAGCTACTAAGCATATCTAGATATGCTTTTCAGCAAAGAATATCAAAAGAATGAAGCAAAATAGAAAATAGAAGTAAATTAGAAAGTTGTTTATAATTGTATGCTCTTTCTAAATCATGAAAGAAAAAAATTGGGTTTCATGTCCCTTTAAATCTTTCTTAACTACACATCCAAAGAAACAGGATTTAACTAGACAAAGGTTCCCTTTTGAAGTACTCTGTTCAGGAAAATTACCTACAAAAGGCACACTATCACTTATATACAAAATAATAATAACAGCTACAACTTCTGAGTTACCATCATACACTAAAGCATGGTCACAAGAACTTATAATACCCCCTACAAGGAAAGAAGGGAATATAATTTTTCAACGTCATGCCAAAGCTTAAATATCAGCTAGTATACAAGAAACAAATTATAAGTTATTGCTGAGGTGGTATTTAACCCCTAGTAAGGTTAAAGCAATATTCCCTAAATCCTCAGAACAATGTTGGAGAGAATGTGGAGAGATAGGTACGTTGTTACATACAGTATATGGTGGTTATGCCTAATAATATTTAATTATTGGTCATTAATAATAACAGAGATAAATAGATTATTATCAGTACAACTACCTTTAGAACCAACAACAATTTTACTGTATAAACCAACACCAAAATTATCAACTGTATGTGATAGAGCATTTTATATCCCTTTGAATAGTCCCAAACAGATAATACCAAGACTTTGGAAACAGAAAAGAGCTCAGACAATAACAGAATAGAAATCACAAATACAATACTCAATATCAATGGAAAAGCTACATTATCAAATGATGGATCAGATGGATTTATATTATAATAATATATTGAATGTTTTACAAATAAAAGTATAGGATCAGATCACATCTGCAGAATTAGGTCAAAAGTATGAAGTATGAAATGTGAAGGAGATTAATTAAAATTCTATATTGCTGAAGATGCTATATTATATTCTATTAGTTCAATTTTTTTTCTGCGAATATAAATATTTAGAGTTATTTTTCATTAGGCTTTATATACACACTTTAAATTCCTAAGGAAAAGCTACCAGATGACGGCAACGGAATTCATGGAAATTTACGGGGGCCTTTTTTCTTTTTCTTTTTGTGGACTATTAAGAACTTTAATAATTTAATATAAAGAAAGATACCTGGTGGATTAAATGTGACTGATTATGTTTTGTGCTGTTTATCTATATTATCTGTATGTTAAAGTATTGAATCAAGCCTTTTAAAAATAAAATAAAAAATATATGAATATATAAATATTTGTTTATGTGTTTATATGTGTATAAATATATATGTATATATGTATATAAGTATATACATATATATTTACAGGGATCACACAGTTCTCCATAGACCGCTATGTAAATGCACTTTGCAGTCCCGTTTTTTTTTTTTTTCGAACACCCCTCACCTGCCAAATTTAAACCCTAAAAACTGCTTAGTGCAGTTATTTTTTTATTACAAAAAAATGCTATTTATTTTTAAATAAAAAATTGCAATATACTTTAACCCTTTAAGGACACAGCTTTCAGTTTGCTCAATTGTTTTATGACGGAAAAATTCCGTCATATGTCCTTAAGAGGTTAACTTGGGGCCAATTGGAGCACTTTTTGGAAATTAACCGGAGTGCAGTTATTTTTAATTAAAAAAAGCTAATTTTTTTTAATAAAGAAACTGTAATGCCCTCTATTTTTAGGGCATTTGGGGCACTTTTAGAAAATTAACCAGAGATCTAATTTCTGGTTAATTTTTGGAGCCCTAATTGCTACTGCGAGCTCACAATAGCAATAACCAGCCACTTGTAATGGCTGGTTTAATGTTCCTGGATGAAAATTTACATAATTTTGGCTACTTATTAAATCACACCAAATTAAGCCACACATACTGAAAATAAAGAAGGAAAGGTACTGCAAAGCTTAAGTTTAAAAACAAAATAAACAAAAAACACAGATGATTTGGGCCATTTTTGATTGTTCACCATAGTTTTTGTTCAATTTGTTAAACGTTTAAGACTGTTTCTTTAAACATGTTTTCCTCAGGCACAAGTTATTCTAAATTGTATAGTGTACATTATTCATTTTAAATGTTTCCCTTCCTGTAGCTATTTATTACATCAAACAAACTGAAGCATAGCATTTTATAATTAAGATTAATACATGGTTATATGATCTTAACTTGCAGGCTTTAAAATCTATTAATTTCATGTACGTTAAAATATAATGATAGGACTCTTCAAATAAAATAAACTGTAATGTAGCATTATGATAGTATTTGAAAATACAGCTCTTTTGAACTGCCAATTCCTTTTTTCCTATTATAGTTCAATTACATTTGTTTCAAGAAAAAAGAATTTTATGAATTCATACTTTTGGAAAACTTGTAATTTTACGTTAACAAAAATAGATATAAACATACTAGTGAAACTGATGATGAAGGAAACTCAATCAGCCCTAGAGCAAAAACTAATTACATTTATTGTTTCAATTTAAAAAAGGTAACCTACGGCTTTATAAAATACACAGGGAAAAAAAAAAAGCTTTAGAAACTGATGTTTCTCTCTTGGGCTTTCATTCATTGAACATTTTACTTTTAAACCGTAACAAATGACATTTAAAATAAAGTATCCAAGCAAGGTACCAGCCAATCAGCTGACAGCTTTTAAAACAGCATACATGCAACTTCCTCACACAAAATAGAATTTCTCTTTTTGCTTAAATTCTCTATATACAATAATATAGATTATCTTGATACAAAAAAATGAAAAAGAAAATGCAAAGAACATAATGAGAAGAGAATAATAGTATTATTTAAAAGCAAAGATGTTTATTAAATTCTCTGTTAATGGCATTATCTGACTATTTGATTAAATTACTTGATGGCTTTCAAATAGTGCTATAAAGCCTAGGGGGCCTATTTATGAAAGGCCTGTCGAACATGATCCAACATTGCTTTTGTGAACTGCTGGTGCAACGCCACCCCCTGCAGATTTACGGCCAATTGGCCGCTAGCAGGGAGGTGTCAATCAACCCGATCATATTCGATTGGGTTGAATTGCGGCGATGTCTGTCAGCATCCTCAGAGCAGGCGGACAGGTTATGGAGCAGCAGTCTTTAGACCGCTGCTCCATAACTTGTGTTTCTGGCGAGTCTGAAGGTTAGCCAGAAACATGGTCCCTCAAGATCCATACGGAGCTTGATAGATAGGCCCCTAAATGTGTGTGAGGCAAGCACCAAGGTATAAAAGTGGCCAATAAGCGACAGCAACAAAAGTCTGCTCATGTATATAAGTTAAAGGGACAAAGAAGCCCTAATTAAATTATTCAGATATATTGGTACTTTATTTTTATTTGTATGTCTAAATATTTTTTTATTTTGGTATTCTTAAACTTAATTGCTTCAACAATATCATACTGAGCTATGTTCAAAAGCATATACATGTGTGCTTCATAATTGATTCTTGTTGCTGGACTTTTCCTTGTTTCTTGACCTCATTTTCCCCTCCTTGCCTGTATCTAACCTTGCCTCTAGACTGTTATTTTGTACTGCCCTTGCTGCCATTACTGACATGTTGTTTGAACTTTGACTTCATTTCTGGATTTTAATTGTGCACCTAATCTACCTACCTAGCTTTTCAACACTGCTCTCTTATTACTCCTCTATGGTCTTACCATCAGTGCTGGGAGACTGTTACTCCAATCACTTCCCAATTTAGGGTTCCTTTCCTACATATAAATTACAACTCAACCTAACACTAAGGTGTGCTCAGGGTATTTAAAAAGCAGTTCCCACAGAATTTCAAAGCCATCAGTGGCAACTGGTAAAATTTGAAATTAGTGAGGTTTTACACCACACCCCTTGATATAAAACCCAGCCCCTCAGATGGTTCAGCCAAATTGAAGATATTGTTTTACCAATTAATAAATATATATATATATATATATATTATAAATGTATAGTTAGTCCAATAAAAAAGTATCATTGCTCAATGCAATACTCTTGTTATTTTGATATATATAAATTTTTATATATATATATATATATATATATATATATATATATATATTACTGTATACCTGTATGGCGTGGTTTAATATAACACAAGGATTAAAGCTTTGGCCATTGAGGAAGAAAAGTAGGATTATGCAAACCCAATAAAATTTTTTCTCACATGCTGCCATTAAGCTATTTTACTTAAGTGGTGGCACTGTGCTAGCTTACATAGCAAAGTATGTTTGACATCATTACTCACCGACACACAGCTGCTGGATTCCAGTAGTGCTAGGGGTAGGTAGTTGATCTCTGCACCATATGCAATAACTGACAGAAGAAAGCTATATTCCATGTTGTTACTCACCTACACACAGTGGCTAGACTCTGGTACTTACTTCATCATGGTGCAAAGATCCTCAATTTCTAGCTCTACCAGAGCCCAGCCCCTGTGTGTCAGTGAGTACCGATGTTGAAGACAGCTTTTCCTAATGTATTGAAGAAGAGATAATATAACAAACTAAACTTTGACCAGCTCCAAAAAGGATATTTACACACTCTATAGAAGAAATAAGACTCTCCCAAAAAAACCTACAATAATTACAGTGATAAAAAATGGGATTCTAAAAAGCGCAATCAATGAAAAAGTGCAAAAAAAGTGGATAGGGATAATATAGTATATAAAGTATACAATGATACACAGCAATATAGTAATTTAAAGACACAATTAATTCTCATAAAACAAAAAATAATTACAAAAAAGGATTCCAAGTATGTGAGGAAAATAATTATGAATTGAATTATAAAAAATATATATATTCCATAGAAATCCTAACAATAAAACATCAGTTTAATAAAAATACATTAAAAGCAAGGAACATTCATAAGAAACAACCCAAGTTGAAGTCAAGGTTTAACCCTTTAGGGACTAGTGTTTTTAGCTCAAAAATCCATTTAGCTTCCAACTTGAGAAGTTCCCTCTGGATGTTGCACTCCCCTCCAATTCGGTCTTACTTGATTTATAATAGTGTAGTTGAAATGTTTTAAAATACCATTGTTACAATGTTTAAAATGTCTAGGGTCTGGCAGATCTTTGTTCCTATCTGTATTCATATTTTCTATTGAGTTAATATGTTCCCTAATCCTATCTCTGACGGGCCTCACTAACTCCCCTATATTTTAAACCCTGCACAAGCATTCTAATAAATAGACCACATTAGAATCTGAGCATTTATAGGTACTTTTTATCTTATACTCTTTTCTTGTAATATTTGAAATAAAACTTTTTCATTTCTTAGAATGTTTAGATGCTTTACAGCTTAGGCAGGGGTAGAAACCATTAAGTACATTTCATTTAAGATCTCTATTTTTATTGGAAGTCTTCTTTCTATACATATCTGTAGGTGCTAAAATTGTTTTAAGGTTTCTACATTTTCTATAAACTATTTGTGGGTAAGGGGGAATGAGTGGTCCAAGGGTATCGTCTACTTTTAGGATGTGCCAATGCTTCCTTAGTATTTTCTCCAACTTATGTTTATCATCATTATATTGTTTAATGAAGGGAACAGAAATTTCTCCTTCGTTATATCCTTTTTATTTTTATTGTCTCTACTTTTTGGTATAAGGAGATCTTTCCTATTAATTTTAGATACCTCATCCTTAACCTTTTTAATTATGTAACAGTTATAGCCTTTCTCTACAATTTTTTTCTCTCCAATATTTTAGATTGATCTAAGAAATCACTGTCAGCCATGCAATTTTTCCTAATACGCATAAACTGACTCTTGGGGATATTATTTTTCCACTTATCCAAGTGACAGCTTTTAGCATGAATATATCCATTTGCATCGACAGGCTTAAAAAAAAGTATTGGTAGTTATCTTTCCTTCTTGTATATTGATTTCTAGATCTAGGAAGCTAATTCTGTTATCACTAATTTCATACGTGACTTTTAGGTTCTTTTCATTCTCATTCATCCTTGAGAAGAACCATTCAAGATCTTCCCTGCTTCCTTTCCAGATCACAGTATATCATCTTGACACCGTCTGTAGGAAACCAGATTTGCTCCAAGGTCTACAGTGTCCAGGAAGATATACTCCCACATACCTATAAATAAATTTGCATAACTTGGGGCACATCTGGTCCCCATAGCCGTCCCACATTGTTGCAAATAAAATCTTCCATTACAACTGAAATAATTATGAGTTAAAATATATTGGATGCTATCCAATAAAAAAGTTTTTTTTGTTCGGCCAACAGACTATCATCTTTATTTAGATAAAATCTCACTGCGTCTAAACCATACTCATGTTGCATGCAAGTATATAGTGCCGAGATGTCACAAGTAGCTATTAGGAAGCCATCCTCCAAAATAATTTCATCTAAAATATGTAGGACGTCTGTCGAACCTTTCAAATAAGATGGTAAAGTATTTACATAATCTTGAAGATAAAGGTCTATGTATTCAGAAAGATTGGCGGTAATATAATTAATACCAGAGACAATTGGTCTCCCCGGGGGATTTGATAGACTTTTGTTAATTTTGGGTAAACAATACAGGAGAGAATTTTTTTGGTTAATTTTGGGACAAGTATATACTTTTTCCAAATACATAGAGCTTTATCTTCAAGATTATGTAAAGAATGTACCATTTTATTTGAAAGATTGGACAGACGTCCTATGCATTTTAGATGAAATTATTTATTATTATCTCTTTTTCAGAGATAGGATTAGGGAACATTTTAACTTAATAGAAAATATGGATACAGATAGGAACAAAGATCTGCCAGTCCTTAGACATTTTAAAACATTCCATCTCCACTATTATAGATCATATAAGACCAAATTGGAGGGAGTGCAACATCCAGAGGGAACTTCTCAAGTTAGAAGCCAAATGGATTTTTGAGCTAAAAACACTAGCCCCTAAAGGGTTAAACCTTGACTTCGACTTGGGTTGTTTCTTATGAATGTTCCTTGCTTTTAATGTATTTTTATTAAACTGATGTTTTATTGCTATGATTTCTATTGACTATATATATATATATATATTTTATAATGACATTTTTTATGAGTTTTTTTTAAGAATAATTGTATTTGCTTAATGCTTTATATGGTTTAGTATAATGTATTTGTTAACAATTTAAAAATAATAATTTTTTAATCATTTAAATTTTAATAAATTAAATTGGAAAATTAAATTTTCAATGTTGGTGCAACTATCAATTCAATTAATTACAGTGGTTTAAAATATAACGATTTGTAACAAATGTATAAAACATGTTATGCCACTTTTAGATTTACATTGCCTTTAATACAGGGAGTATATAAGGCATTACAAGAGGCTAACTAACTGAGCTTGACAAAGAATCTATTGAAACGCGTTGCTCAGTGATCACTATTGCGTGTTCGATCCAGGTGTAGGGTCTTCCCTAATTTGTATCACGCTTGCTGTGTGTTTTTTTCTAAAGACTTTCTAAAGACTTTGTTTGCTCTGCCGTATTTTGGGAGTTTGTACACTCCACTCTGAACATTCCACCCAGGCTGCTGCCTGAAAGATACACTGTTCTTGTTAAAAAAATAAGGGACCTTGTGTTTACAGTTATCCGGTGGAACGCAGCTTGCTGACATGGGTTAGGAATCATTATCTGCAGATCTCAGCATTTCTTAACTGTGAGTATGAATATGACTTAATATCCCTGTACTCTGACTACTGTTATGAAGGATTTTTTTTGCTTTGCAGGTAATCCAATGTGAACTGTGACTAACAGATTTCCCCTGGCCATTAAACACTGGCACTGAATTTTATCTCTTAGCATATTCACTTGTCATTCAGTCATTGTGTATTGATTTACTTGTTATTCTGTTTTATTCTGGGGGTTTTTGCATTGTGTTTTTATGTGTTATTCTGCTCATTTGTATTTTTGCATTCTTGTATTATTTTTTTCTATTTTGTGTTTATTATGAAATTTATGTGGTTTTAAATTCAAATATATTTTAAAAATTAGACAACGTTTTCTAGGCATAGCGCTAGTATAATATATTATACAATATATTATCTTAACACTTATTCACTAGCTGCCTAATTTTTCTCCAAGAGCGTTACACTCACTCACCATTAGAATCTTTCCAATAGCATTCCTTAGTTTTTTTAATTAGTATTCAATATTTAGCATTTTTTAGTGAAAGTGTCCAAGCTAGTGGATTCATCATTATTCCCCAAACATACATGGAATCCATTTTTTAAATTATTTTTGGTTTTATGAGAATTAATCTTTGAATTACTATATTGCTGTGTATCATTGTAAACTTTATATACTATATTATCCCTATCCACTTTTTTGTACTTTTGCATTTATTGCGCTTTTTAGAATCCCATTTTTTTTCATTGAAGAAGAGAGCACCAGAATGTGCTTACATGTGTCCTGGATTAGTTTTGATTTACTAACTACTGTTTTCTTGCATCTTAGACAGAAGAATGTGTAAAAACTGAATTCTTTGCAGCACCAATGCTTTACTTTGATATGCAAACTTTAGCTTCTCAATTTAATTAAGTAGCTCTTCTAACAAGAGCTGCTATTGCCTTATCTCAGTCAACTTTTCTTCTGTTAGAAAGTCTGGAGGGACTTGAATCAATTACATTCTGGAGCTCAGGCTGCTGATCCCCTTGTTCTATGAGCCGTAATAGCCTCAATAGCCCTCCTCCAGCTTGTCCCACACACTCCCAGAGAGCATGCTCTTCCCAGCTCGGCGCTCAGCTCCTGCAGCTCCCCCAGCACCAGCCTGCAGCGGGAAGCCATAGAAAACAGCCAACCCTGCTTAGTCAATGGCAGCAACACAACACAGCTGACAAAACAAAAAACAATCCCTGGCAATGGTATTTTTATCCCAATAAGATTTACCCATACGTGGCACCATTCTGGAATTTGTTTATTATAAAAATATTCCAGAATGGCGCCAATAATCAGCAAATCCCAAGCAGACTGAAAATGTCCCCTAGAAATTTGAATGTACAATGGTCCAAAAAGAAAACCCTTTTAATAACACCAAGGCCTTAAGTAGCAGCAAAAGTGCCAATGGTAACCTAGACAGTCTTTCAATGCCTTACAATAATGTATTGAAAGCAGCTCTCCCAAAACATGGAGATGATGATCAGGTCCGTAGCTGTATCTAAGTGCAAACAGAGCATGTAACCCCAACTCCCCATGCTGTCAGCCAATGAAAAGTTAGGATCCAATTTTTTTTTTGCGGACAGTTGTGCCTCAATGGCCATATGGAAACTAAATAGGTGACATAAAAAATGTCTTATAGGGGCAGACAAGGCATGTGTGACATGCTCCCAGAAAGAGCAATTATTAAAAATACACTTTTAGTATAAGCTTTTATTATCATTTTAAATCAACCCCCTCCTCCTTAAAAAAAAATTAGTATCCTTAGAAAAAAATAAATTCCCTCACTCCCCAAAAAAAGAAAAACAAAGTGATGGGACACTGCCCCTACTCCCCTTTTGGGGAGCCATAGTTGCTTTTCTAGCATCTCAGTGCTAGTTTACATTCCACTACTAAACTTTATAAAACTGGTACTACAAATTTTTATTGTTATACTTTATTTATAATTTACCAACATATTCACAGAGATGTTCATAAGTACAATTTATATAAGTAATGATACAATACTTGTAAAAGACAAGACACCAATTGATAAACAAATACAAGAGGATTTGTGGGAACTTACCATCTAGAAGCATAGGTGGGTGGAAAAAAGGGGGTGAGGACGGAAAGGGTGAGAATAATGTTAATACAAAGTTAGATGAGGATAATTATTAGGGAAGTGGAAATAATTTGTTACTGAGTTGGGTGGTAGGCTTCCTA
Source organism: Bombina bombina (assembly GCF_027579735.1). NCBI lineage: Eukaryota > Metazoa > Chordata > Amphibia > Anura > Bombinatoridae > Bombina > Bombina bombina. Next base: position 315,087,541 of record NC_069501.1, read on the forward strand.
AATAAAAATGCCTTTAGGGAGCATTTAAAAGAAGCCTAGCTAGGGGAAGTCTGATAGCATGAGGAAGAGCATACCAGAGGGTTGGTGTCACACAAGAGAAGTCCTGCAGCCAAGCATGAGAAGAGGTGATAATAGAAGATGCAAGGAGTAGGTAATTGTTGGATCATAGTGGGTGGGCTGGAGTATATTTGTTGATTAGTGAGTAAAGGAAGTGGCGAGCTGCATTGGTAAGGGTTTTGTAAGTCAGTGTAAGAATTTAATTCTGCTGTGAATGGGGCAGACTAGGCATGTGTGAAGTGCTTTTTTATTCTTATTTTAAATCAACTCCCTTTTACTTAAAAAAAATAGTATCGTGAGAAAAAAATAATAACCTTACAGTCTTACCTTTTCCCCCCAAAAAAATTCATGATACACTGCCCCTACTGCCCCTTTGGGGAGCCATAGTTGCTTTTCTAGCATCTCAGTGCTAGTTTACATTCCACTACTAAACTTTATAAAACTGGTACTACAAATTTTTATTGTTATACTTTATTTATAATTTACCAACATATTCACAGAGATGTTCATAAGTACAATTTATATAAGTAATGATACAATACTTGTAAAAGACAAGACACAATTTGACAAACAAATACAAGAGGATTTGTGGGAACTTACCATCTAGATGGGTAGGTGGGTGGAAAACAGGAGGTAAGGACTGAAAGGGTGGGAATGATGTTAATACAAAGTTAGATGAGGACAATTATTAGGAGATTGGAAATAATTTGCTACTGAGTAGGGTGGTAGGCTTAGAGAGCAGGGGTGGAGAGGTAGATCAGAGTGTCATCAGCATAAAGGTGGTATTTGAAGCCATAAATGGAGAAGAGTTGAGGAAGCAGGACAGAGCCTTGAGGGACTCCAAATCACAGAGGTATTGAAGAGGAGGAGTTGCATGCAAATGAAACAGAAAAGGAGCTGTTAGAAAGTTGAGTGTATCTAAGGGAGAGCGGTGTAACAGAGACGAAGTGAGCTGAGGGTCTGTTGTAGAAATGGCAATTACTTTTAGCAGAAAGAAGATTATTAGTAACCTTGGTGAGGGTAGTTTCAGTTGAGTGTACTCACCAAAGGGGTACTCACCAACCTTTACCTCAATCCTATGAGGTAAGTGTGAAGCTCAATCGAGAGAGGAAGAGAAAAGGATGGACCTGCCCCCACTGCGTCAACTGTGTTGGCGCTAGTCCGTGTATCCACCACAAGTTCCTCTTACAGTGTCCTTAGAAGTAAACTCAATGGTTAAAATGTAAAAAAAAATCAGAAAAAGCAAGGATAGTGTAAAATCGGTTAATAATTAGGGCAGTATGCGCAACATAAAAACATGCTTGCAAAATTCCACCTCAAATGATATGAAGTATGTACACAGCTAGACAATCAATCAAACGAATAAGATAACAAGTGAAGCTGAAAGATGGGCATCTGCCAGGACCACAATGCCCATAATTAACACCTCATATATACACATATATACACATATAAACACATATGCAAATATATATTCACTTTTGAGCCCTTCCAACATGCAATATTATTTTTATTACATTTTAATATGTTTTATGTGTCTCAATGTATTTATAATAAAAAACTTTACATCCCAATGTTCTTCACATAGAGAAAAAAAAATATTTTAATCAAATAGATATTTCTATCTATATCTGTATATATATTTAAAAGCAGGAATGATTCAGCCCTCTGTGGCAAAGTAGTGTTAGGACCAGTCTAATTGGGGCACCTTGTAAGTTGGTGACTGGCTAAGCAGAATATGGCCATATTGTGTGACTAAGATCCCAATATTATTTAAAAAGAATAGTTGTCTCTTGATGTTGTTTGCAGGCAATTTTTTTGCAGCAGTTCAAAAAAAATATGTTGTGCTTTTGAAAATTGATGTGCGCCAATACCTCTTTGTTTGTGTAATTACTGGGTCATATTGGCAGCACTCACAGATGTTGTATATAAATTTTGTAAGGTGTGCTAAAAAACCAAATTTTGTATTTGTACTTAAAAGTAATCAGGGGGACTGACCATCTCCCATTGGTTTAAGCGCCCCACCCAAGCTCAGGTGTGCTCATGGCAGTGTAATAGTTGTGAATAAAAAGCCAGGGAGTCTCATTCTATTATGGAGAGTAAAAGCAGGAATGATTCAGCCCTCTGTGGCAAAGTAGTGTTAGGACCAGTCTAATTGGGGCACCTTGTAAGTTGGTGACTGGCTAAGCAGAATATGGCCATATTGTGTGACTAAGATCCCAATATTATTTAAAAAGAATAGTTGTCTCTTGATGTTGTTTGCAGGCAATTTTTTTGCAGCAGTTCAAAAAAAATATGTTGTGCTTTTGAAAATTGATGTGCGCCAATACCTCTTTGTTTGTATATATATATATATATATATATATATATATATATATATATATATATATATATATATATATATATATGTGTATATATATATGTAGATACACACTCAGCAGCCACTTTATTAGATACACCTGTTCAATTGCTTGGTAACACAAATTGATTGCACAATCACATGGCAGCAACTCTATGCATTTAGGCATCTTGACATGGTGAGGACGACTTGCTGAAGTTCAAACTGAGCATCAGAATGGGGAAAAAAAGGGGATTTAAATTACTTTGAACGTGGCATGGTTGTTGGTGCCAAAGGGGCTGGCCTTAGTATTTAAAAAACAGCTGATCTACTGGTATTTTAACGCACAACCATCTCTAGGGTTTACAGAGAATGCTCTGAAAAAGAGAAAATATCCAGTAAGCGGCAGTTGTGTGGATGACAATACCTTGTTGATGTCAGAGGTCAGAGGAGAATTTGCAGACTGGATCGAGATGATAGGAAGGCGACAGTAACTCAAATAAACATTTGTTACAACCAAGGTATGCAGAATACCATCTCAGAAGGCACAACACATCAAACTTTGAAACAGATGGGCTACTGCAGCAGAAAACCACACTAGGTGCCACTCCTGTCAGCTAAGAACAGGACACTGAGGCTACAATTCGCACAGCCTCACCAAAATTAGAAAATAGTAGATTGGAAAAACGTTGCCTGGTGTGATGAGTCTCGATTTCATCTGCGACATTCAGATGGTACAGTCAGAATTTGGTGTAAACAACATGAAAGCATGCCTTGTATCAACGGTTCAGACTGGTTGTGGTGTAATGGTGTGAAATATATTTTCTTGGCACACTTTGTACCAATTGAGCATTGTTTAAATGCCATGGCCTACCTGAGTATTGTTGCTGACCATGTCCATCCATTTATGACTACAGTGTACCTATTTTCTGATCGCTACTTCCAGCAGGATAATGCACCATGTCACAAAGCTCAAATCATCTTAGACTGGTTTCTTAAACATGACAATGAGTTCACTGTACTCCAATGGCCTCCACAGTCACCAGATCTCAATCCAATAGAGCACCTTTGGGATGTGGTGGAACAGGGGATTTGCATGGATGTGCAGTTGACAAACCTGCAGCAACTGCGTGATGCTATCATGTCAATATGGACCAAAATATCTGAGGAATGTTTCCAACATCTTGTTGAATATATGCCATGAAGAATTCAGGCAGTTCTGAAAGCAAAAATGGGTCCAATCTAGTACTAAAAAAGGTGTACCTAAATGAGTGGCCAGTGAGTGTATATTTAACAACACATAATCATATATAAATATATATATATATATATATATATATATATATATATATATATATATATACTTACTTATATAAATAATTAATTAAATATTTATAAAGAAGAGGAAAAGAAGTTTGCAATTTCTGAACTCCTGAAGTTAGTGCTCAAAGGTTTTCGCTCTCATGCTAACTTTACTTGCAAGTTTTAATACATGCACTAACCCGCCTGCAGTAATCTTTTCCTTTGAACGCAGTTAGCGCACACATGAAAAATTATTTAATGCAAAACTTGTAATCTGGCTCCTTGTTGGGGTAAAAAAGTTTTATTTTAAACCTTTGTGTGCACATTATTGTATATTTTTTTTTCTACAGTTAGCAAATATATATTATAAGATGTTAGACCAATAAAAAAAGTTACCACTACATACTGCAATACTCGTCTGGGGTTAACTGCCTGGAACGCTGGGGATGGTACAACTACCTGTGAGTGCTAGTGAGCACCTAGGGCCGTGCAGTTTGCAGAGTCATTGAATGTGTACCCAGTCCAGTCAGAGAGTGCAGTCCCCTTCCATGTATTATATAGGTAGGGCTCCATCCATATCCACCAATAGTAAAGCACTCACCAAGACTTTTAAATATTTTTTAAAATAGAACAAGTGACATTTCAGTTATGTTTTCTCCATCTTCAGACCATAAAAATACAATTACACATACCTGTAATTATATAGAAACCCCTCACCAAACACCTGGGCCGCATCCAAAAGTCACAAAGCGTTCTTACCACACCCCTGCGCAGGTTCAGCCATTAGCATGGGAACCTGAAGCGGCGTTGTGTACATATCTATAATGGGAAACAAGTAATAATCCATCATACCAGCCATAATGCTCCAGTCTACTAAGCAACCTGTTTTCTTGCAAATAATAAACACATACATGCCAATCCAATGTAAATCCCTTTGGTCAATAATGTACTAATCTATATATACTTCTTAACAATAAATGTTTATACTTATCTAAATATAGCTTTGCTTCATTTTAATATATGGGAGAACAACTAAAAAAGGGAGACATTCTATCTAATGCTATAAACACAATTGCTATAAGAAATAGTGCCAATCAAGGTGTGTATTCTAACGCCTGTGCACCAATGTACCCAGGGTGAATATCCACCTTGACTCATGCTGAAACAGTAATTTTCTTCTATCCCCCCCTCTAGGAGGAGGAGGTACATGGTCAATAATGACATATTTTAAATCTGATACAGTATGCCCAGTTAGAGCAAAGTGTCTTGCAAGAGGCTGTTTGGAAGTATGATTCTTTATGGCTGATCTATTGGCCGTCCTGTGATTGGCCATATGAGTACATAGGTCAACCACTGTTTTTCCAACATTAAATAAACCAAATGGACAGTGTAATAAATACACAATATACTTTGTAGTACAGGTTACTCAATACTTCTCAAACTCAAACTTCTTATTAGTCCAGGGATGTACAAATATTCTTGTATTTCTAAGACCACTGCATGTAGTACATCCCGAACACCTTTAACAAACATGTTTAGTTTGATCAAGTCATGTTATTGATTTATAGATTTGCATCAGATCAACCTTAACAAAGATACCTCAGATAAATCTAGATCTTCTGTAGCCAACCTTTGTGGAATTTACATCACTGGTTGGTAGCATAGTATCAGAGTCAACGATATACCATTCATTTCTCAATAGAGTCATATATTTCTCAGTCTGTACTGTATAATATCCTTGTTGTATGAATCAACAACAGTTGATGTGCTTGTGTTGATTCACTCTTATTGTGGAACAACATGTTTAAACTGTGAGATTAACAATGTCTTCTTTAAATCTGGTGGGTGGCAGCTTTTTGCATTCAATAAAGAGTTCCTTCCTCTCCGTGTCGTTCCGGAATAATGTTGTACAAAGATGTCCATTCTTTTTGTACATTATTAAATCAAGGAAGTCAATTGTTTGTTGGTCATATTGTATCTTAAATTGTAGAGTAAGAATTACTCCATTCAAAGGTGTGAACCAAGTAAGTGTTTAAGATTGAATACCTTCCCAAATCATAAAAAGATCATCTATGTATCTCTTGAAAAATATTAAATTCTAATGTTGAAATAGATCTGTTCCATGTTGCTCAAATTCATTCTTGATTTAAGAATTTACAAAAAGAATGGACTTCTTTTTGTATGTCTGTTTCCTATACTAGAATATTATCAGTATTACATATATTGTAGTACGATATACCCCTCATCCAATTGAAACAATATTTGTTATTGCAGTGGGGGCACTGTGGGTACCAGGCAGTTTGCTATTGTCTTTCTACAGCAGTACTTACATAGCATACCTTTTCATTTGGGTGAAAAATATATGACAATAATTAATAATAATTTCTCAGTTGATGGCTAAATTGTCCACAGTGCACATTGGTTACTAGTGTACTATCAGAATTACATATATTATAGTACGGTGTACTTCTCATCTAATTTAAACTATGTTTTTAGTGCAGTGGGGGCACCAAAGGCTATCTCTCTACAGCACCATAGTAGTTACATTGCATAGCTTTATGTTTGGGTGTAAAATATATAACAAGAACAATGAATAATAATAAGAAGAATTTCTCAGTGGCTAGCTTTTTTCAACACCGGGCATGTCTGTTTTCTATACTTTTACTAGTATACTATTAGCATTAAATATATCGTTGTACGGTATACCCCTCATCTAATTGAAACTCTATATGTTATTGCAGTGGGGGACCGAAGGCTCCTGGCAGTTTCCTATAGCCTCTCTATAGCACTATAGTAGCATACCTTTTCATTTGCATGTAAAATATATAACTATATTATTCTGTCATAAAATTGTTAGCCAGTCAAAGTGTACTATATACAAAGATAATCAGTGCGCCAATGATCAAATGACTATTATGTGTACATATGTGTGAAGAGTGATAGACTAAATAGTGGCTATCAAATTACAAGTGTTAAACTACTGGAACCAAAAGTAGAGGATCCTAAGTAGATAAATATAGATAAAATCTATAGATAATAACGTTTAAAATACAAAAAAACAATTTAACAAATAGTGCTTATAGCGATGTAAATGCAAATTTGGAGTCAAATTGTTGACACAATATTGTCGAGATATATGAATGAGACAGTCCCAAACAACATGTCCTATTGTGTTCAACTATTTACGGGATAGATTCCAGATCACGGGTGGCAAGCAGCTTCTTCAAACGATCCCTGTTGGTGACCCAGGGCGAGTGTCTAGGTGGATAGTGAAATAAAAGAAGGTGCCAAAATAGTGCAGATATCAATGAGATAGGACACGCAGTACATGTAAGACAATATACTTACAAGATTTCAGACACTTGATAAGTGTCACAATAGCCTCCTGGACCCTCAGAGTCGTCCAGCTAACTCCCACTCCACTGTGGTAGGAAGAAACCGCTCGTATCTATCGGCTGTGATGGCTCCGCTGATGGTCTCAGCTCCAAACTTAGTTCCAAGTTTACAGACCTGTGGCCAGCTCAGGATAACAAATGCGGTCAGTACTCTCTGGTGAGGAGTCAAAGTGCAAAACAACTAAACAGTTGATAATGGTGGCAAAATCAAATTTACCAATGATGACTGGAAAAATAAAAGTTTGTGGCTACAATCTTAAAAATGAATAAGACTTTATTGGCACAACGTTTCTCGGTCTGTACGTGACCGTTTCCTCAGGTGCAAAAGTGTATAATATATGATATACACTTTTGCACCTGAGGAAACGGTCACGTACAGACCGAGAAACGTTGTGCCAATAAAGTCTTATTCATTTTTAAGATTGTAGCCACAAACTTTTATTTTTCCAGTCATCATTGGTAAATTTGATTTTGCCACCATTATCAACTGTTTAGTTGTTTTGCACTTTGACTCCTCACCGGAGAGTACTGACCGCATTTGTTATCTTGAGCTGGCCACAGGTCTGTAAACTTGGAACTAAGTTTGGAGGTGAGACCATCAGCGGAGCCATCACAGCCGATAGATACGAGCGGTTTCTTCCTACCACAGTGGAGTGGGAGTTAGCTGGACGACTCTGAGGGTCGAGGAGGCTATTGTGACACTTATCAAGTGTCCAAAGTGTACTATGTTTGCAGCTTCCGCCACCACTGGCACCAGTAGTACCACTACCACTAGCATCCTCATTACCAGTGCAGAGTCTGTGTCTGCTTTTACTTGTCTAATGAGCAGAAATGAGACAAGCACTTTTGCCTCTGCTTCACACATAGTCAAATACAATTTCAAGGCCATTGTCTGCTCCTCCATCTTAAGAATCCAGAGGAGCAGTGGCAGTTGCAGAAGCAAGGTCATCTTCAGCATCTGCTGTAGCAGGCAATCCCATGTCCACCAGGAGCAAGACATATGCAGGGTCAACAAATACCAGAACTAGTAGCAGCAGCATCAATAGCAGTAAGGATCATCTAAGTCCACACATTAAAGTAAAGAAGACAATGGGGGGAACTGAAGATGTAGGTGCTGAATTGACATTGTCTGGCTATAAGCTTAGTAGTATGATCATGAGGGGGTTGGAGGATACTCATGTCAACTCATGTTAACTCTCCATATACATGTTAACTCTTTAGTCTACTTCCAAAACCATTTATACCAGTGTTCACTCCAGAGCTACCTTCAGTTCTACCACTGCAAGTTCTGCCACTCTCCCAGGATCTTTCTCAGAAGCAACAGCAGTAGCAGGACAGTCATTGCGGGAGTAGTACGAGGGTCTATGATCAGTACACAGTTTTAATACATTTCCCAACAGATACGTTCTCAACTATACACTGTAGATTTGCATTTATCATTACAGAGTTCTAAGTCTGCCAAACAGTATTTTCCTCTTGAGTGACAACTAAATACAACACTGTCTGAAGAAATGAACACATGATCAGCCACTTAATTTTATGGTCATAATAATCAAATTACCCTCTTAAACCATTCTACTTCTGGATTCAAGCTTTTAGAGAAAAAACATTTTTAATGGAGATTCTCTGCATGCAATCTTTCACCTGCTCATTCAGCCTTTTGGCAAGTGTTTCAACTTAGTATGCCACCAGAAACCATTTCACAATTTTCAAGGAAGGCATTTACATTGTTCAAGAGATGACTGACCAAGACTCGCTGTGTTTTGGCTCAAGTTCTCTGTGATATACTTAAAAGGCTTTATGACTGCAACTAAATGACCAATCATGGTCCACTCATCTCTCCCTAAAGGGCTTCCAATCTCAATGAATAGACAGAAAGCCTTAGCACTCAACTTGTCACTTTCTTTGAAGGTGTATTTATGGGGTTGGGGTTCTATAATTGAGAGGCCTGACTCAGTAACTCTGCTGCCAGCTGCTGCCACCCCAGCTCCTCCCCTTCCTGCTCTGTGGTAGTCATCATAAGTTAAAGTAATGTAGCTTTATTACCGTGAAGTAGCCTTGTAGTATTTTCTCACAGTATGCTCTGTTGTGTTATGTAGATATTAGGAAAACTGTTGTTGTATGTTAATTGCTGCACCTCAAAGGGTCAATTTGCCAATTAGTTTTTATCCAATGACTGCTCTGTCTGCATTTTACATAGAGCCAGTATGCCGTAACGCATAAGCTTGAATGGCAAGATTGACTTATGCACAGCTCTCCATGTTGTGATTTTTTTTTATCTTGTTTATCAAAATAAAAGTTAAGTTTCATGGACTTTTGGCTAACACCTTTTTCAATTAATTTACTGTTCAGTGGCAGCACCTTTGTGAGCCAAACATAGCACAGCTCACAGATCGTTGTGTAGCTGGATTACAGGTTCCACTATTGGATGATAGTGGTCACATGATGAGTGACTGAACATGCAAAGTCTCACCTATTTGTCCTAGGAGATGAGCAGCCAGAGCAGCCAGTACGGGGGTATACCAGGGTCTAAGTATTTTGAAAGCCCCCTTTCTAGTCTCTCCCATGAGGGGATAGAGCAGATACCACGTACAGCAATGAGCGATGTCTGATCCTCTAATCCTCTATGTTCTGAGTGAGTACATGATTCATTATACATTTTTGACCCATTTAAATCTGTCATCAACTATGTTTGCTTGATATGGCAAGTTATAACCGGGTGGCTTTATACACAAATATATGCAATTATAGCACACAGAGGAATTTTGCAGCTTATTTTTGATAATATTGGAAAGACTTTGCCAAAGTGCACAGTTTTTGTGGTTTGTATATTCTCTTAATATGTGTATATATACATATTAACACATAAATATATATGTATATAAGCATATACACATATATTTACTGGGAACAGACAGTTCCAATAGGCATCAATGTAAAGGCACTTTTCAGTGCCGTTTTTTTTTTTTTTTTTTTTTTTTCGAACACCCCACTCCGGCCAACTTTATCCCCAAAATACTGCCTAGTGCAGTTATTTTATTAAAACAATAAAGATGCTGCTATCTTTATATTTTAATAAAATACACTACACTGTATTTTGGGGGCATCTGACCTCTGGTTAATTTTATAAGCGCTAATTGCTACAGTGAGCTCACGGTAGCAATAACCAGCCACTTTTAATGGCTGGTTTATTATCGCGTACCCACAAACTGGCAAATTGGCCCATTTGTGGGCACGCGATAATTTAGCGCTCCACTTGCCAATGTCTGCCAATGTGAAGTTTTAGGGCATTTAAAAAAAATTGCAGTGTAGGATTACCCCATTACCTTTCCACTTCCCTGATCCCCCCCAAACAGCTCTCTAACACCCCCCCCCCCAACTAGTATCTGCCATCTTATGTACTGGCAGCTGTCTGTCAGTACCGAGTTCCTAGATATATATATATATTTTTTTTTTAAAACAACAAAAACATGTTTCTATATTGTAGCAGCCCCCTCTCATACTCCCTACCTCCCCCCTCAAAGCAATGTTTTATAGGGCTCCCCTCTCCCAACACATTCTCTGTAGGTAGTGGATCCCTTCCTCCTTCTCTCTCTTTCTCTTTCTCTGGAACTGCACAGGCCCGGCCATTGCCATGGATACCGGACACGGCGTGACATCTTAAGCAATCACTTTGCACATATATATATATATACGTATATATATATATATATATATATATATATATATATATATATATATATATATTGAAACATAAATAGAAAATGTTCTTATATGTGAAGAACATTGGATTGCCCTTCACAAAGATACATTTGCCTGATTCCAGCCTTGCTGAAGCACCCCCAGATCATCACCAATCCTCCATTAAATTTCACAGTGGGTGCGAGACACTATGGCTTGTAGGCCTCTCCAGCTCTCCGTCTAATCATTAGATGATTAGGTGTTAGGCAGATTTATCTTCGTGAAGAACCAAGCCATGTACAAAGGGACATCAAAGTAAATCATTAACTTTAGTGAAACACTTCAATATGCCTAGGAGGATAGAAGTACATGCAAGCGTGTAAAATATTCATATTTCATTAATGCATTTTTCAAATGATGCCTTTTACTTGCAACCTCCATTAGTCTTTCTCAGTGGAGCACAATAGGTTTAATTTTTAAAGGTGTTTTACAACAAAAGCAGGCCAAAGCAATAATGAATATATTTTGTTATGTTATTGTCTTTAATTAAACATTTTAAAGATAGTTAAATTTGTGCTTAATATCATACTCAGTGCACAAAAAATGTGCACATATGTTCAAGGTTAAGTTGGTGCAAAGAAAAGTTGGTGGACCCTACTGTAAGAAGTATTTAGTATGATATGAAAATATGCTATTAATTGCTGTCACTGTAGGGGTGCTGGTAACTTAAAGGGATAAAAAGGTTAAAATTGAAATGTGCAATGGTGCATTTAAATGTGAAATAGAAGCATTTTTGCATTATACTTCGATTAGCAAACATGCTTCTAGTAAAAGTTATTATTGTTTGTCTGCAGCATACGCACATATCCTGTGAGCGCCAATGCACCAGTATTCAAACACGGCACCTTCTCAGAGAGTCAGTGGTGGCTTGTATGACACAAATGGCCTATTCACAGAATCAATACAGGTCATCTTCAGCTCTCTGATCTTGAATATTGGTGCACAGGCCCTTAAAGGATATGTGCGTGTGCTGTGGAAAAATAACAATAGCTTTTACTAGAAGCATTTTTGCTAATTGAAGTATATTGCAAAAATTATTCTATTTCAAATTGAAATGCATTTCTACACATTTCAATTGTGACCTTTCTATCGCTTTAAATGGAAACATGAGTATTTAAAGTCTGCAATATTTGCCCAAATATTTAGTTAACCTTACAATATTATTATACTAGTAAAAACTAGATATTTGGGTGCATTGCAAGCATATGTGGCTTGGTAAACAGAAAAAAAAATTGTGGAAGGTTTCAGTTAATTCTTTTTTTTTTGGTTTTATAAACTGAACAGATTTGCTTGTAAAAACTTGTAAAAAAAAAAAGTCATGCAGCTTATAGCATATAATTACTAATTTCATTACATGAAGAGATGCTTACTTCAAGGAAAATTAAATACAGTAGAATTGCATTGCAGTAGATTTATATTTATATTTTATGTTTGAAATATCTTCCATTTATCTGCCCATTGTATCATTTAACAACCATCAGTGATTCACAGCATACCTCCCAACTGTCCCGATTTTCGCGGGACAGTCTCGATTTTAGGGGTCTGTTCCGCTGTCCCGGGTTGCTAGCCATCTGTCCCGCATTGCCCCATGCATTAAAAAAAAAATAAAAAAATTCTATTGGGCCCATACTCAGAAACAGCTGGCTTTTATCTCCCAGGGTTATATACCTGTTAGATTCCTTGTGGAAAAGGAATGGTGTGTGGGTTAAGTAGGAGTAAGAAGGCTGTATACCCTCTGACCTCAGGTAATGGTAACCTCTAACCCCTGGTAGTGATGACGTCTAACCCCTGGTGATAATACTAGCATGCCTTCAGTTTTATACAATGAGCAGTGCTAACACCAGGGTAATAAACAGTGGCAGCCTCAAACAGCCAGCTAATGTGCTTGCCAACCCCAGGACCCCATACAATGAGTTACAGATACCCATATATGATGTAGTGTGTGTCTACCTGTATCTGTTAGTGTGTATATGTGTGTATCTGCATATATAAGTGTAAGCTGTGTAGTGTGTGTGTGTGCATCTGTATGTATAAGTGTAGGCTATGTAGTGTGTGTGTATCTGCATGTATAAATGTAAGTTATGAAGTGTGTGTATCTGCATGTATAAGTGTAAGCTATGTAGTGTGTGTGTGTATCTGCATGTATAAGTGTAAGCTATGTAGTGTGTGTGTGTATCTGCATGTATAAGTGTAAGCTATGTAGTGTGTGTGTGTATCTGCATGTATAAGTGTATGCTATGTAGTATGTGTGTGTGTGTATCTGCATATATAAATGTAAGCTATGTAGTGTGTGTGTATCTGCATGTATAAGTGTAAGCTATGTAGTGTGTGTGTGTATCTGCATGTATAAGTGTAAGCTATGTAGTGTGTGTGTGTATCTGCATGTATAAGTGTAAGCTATGTAGTGTGTGTGTGTGTATCTGCATGTATAAGTGTAAGCTATGTAGTGTGTGTGTATCTGCATGTATAAGTGTATGCTATGTAGTGTGTGTGTGTGTATCTGCATGTATAAGTGTAAGCTATGTAGTGTGTGTGTGTGTATCTGCATGTATAAGTGTAAGCTATGTAGTGTGTGTGTGTATCTGCATGTATAAGTGTAAGCTATGTAGTGTGTGTGTATCTGCATGTATAAGTGTATGCTATGTAGTGTGTGTGTATCTGCATGTATAAGTGTAAGCTATGTAGTGTGTGTGTGTATCTGCATGTATAAGTGTAAGCTATGTAGTGTGTGTGTGTATCTGCATGTATAAGTGTAAGCTATGTAGTGTGTATGTGTATCTGCATGTATGATACAGGTGTGTGGGGGGGTGTCCCTCTTTTGAATTTTGAAATGTTGGGAGGTATGACAGACTCATATTTGTATACTATTAGATTCATGTTTTTAATCTGCACCTGTTGATTATGTTTTGCAAATAAATCGTTTTTTGATCCTAAGGGAATGCTGGACCGTTTTCTCATATTTGAACTCATGCACATGCTCAGTAGCTTGTACTTCAGAAATTGTATTTATTTAAAGATTATGTACAATTTAATAATAGAAGTTAATTAAAGGGACATTAAACCCAAAAATTGTCTTTCATGATTCAGATAGATCATACAATTTTAAACAACATTCCAATTTATTTCTATTATGTAATTTGCTTTATTCTTTAGATATCCTTTGTTAAAGAAATAGCAATGCACATGCGTGAGCCAAGCACAAGAGGCATCTATGTGCAGCCACCAATCAGCAGCTACTGAGCCTATCTAGATATGCTTTTCAGCAAAGGATATCAAGAGACTGAAATAAATTAAATAATAGAAGTAAATTAGAAAGTTGTTTAAAATTGCATGCTCTTTCTAAATCATGAAATAAAAAAATGTGGGTTTCATGTCCCTTTAAAACATTTCTTTTAAAAGCATGAAAAAGGGATCTGAAAGGGAAATTATTGTTAACTTTTATTGTTTTCTTCATTTATACAAGGACTTTTTTAAATACATTTGATGTTTTTATTATTTTTGTTTTATTTTTTGTTTTTGAAGAACTTTTTTTTTTTTTTTTCTAATCATACTTTCAGATGTGTGTTAATCTCCACCAGAAAGAAAAGGCTGATGCTCCTATCAGCCAGGGAGGATACGTGTCTTTTAATTGCAAGGTATTTAATGTCCCTTTAAGATCAAAAGTGTCTTATAGTTATTAATATTATTGTCATTTGTTGATCCATTTATAACGCTTGCAAAAGTGCACTATGGGATGCAAAGGAGATTGGTGACATTTATCTAACCAAATAGTTCTTTGAATTCTTAAAGGGACAGTCTAGGCCAAAATAAACTTTCATGATTCAGATAGAGCATGTAATTTTAAACAATTTTCCAATTTACTTTTATCACCAATTTTGCTTTGTCCTCTTGGTATTCTTAGTTGAAAGCTTAACCTAGGAGGTTCATATGCTAATTTCTTAGACCTTGAAGCCCACCTCTTTCAGATTGCATTTTAACAGTTTTTCACCACTAGAGGGTGTTAGTTCACGTATTTCATATAGATAACACTGTGCTCGTGCACGAGAAGTTATCTGGGAGCAGGCACTAATTGGCTAGACTGCAAGTCTGTCAAAAGAACTGAAAAAAGGGGCAGTTTGCAGAGGCTTAGATACAAGATCACAGAGGTTAAAAGTATATTATTATAAATGTGTTAGTTATGCAAAACTGGGAAATGGGTAATAAAGGGATTATCTATCTTTTAAAACAATAAAAATTCTGGTGTAGACTGTCCCTTTAATGTGGCACCATTATGCTACCTATACAAAACCAAAGCCACAATTTTCAGAGCTAAATTATATGAACAGGTTGCAAAACAAATAATGAAAGTATAACAATGGTTTTACTACACATAACTAACAATTTTATATTATTTATTTTTATTTATAAATGTCAAGGTGTTTACTGCCCTCTAAATGCTTAAAGGGAATTACAAGGGGAACAAGTGAGAGAAGATGAGGTACTGTATATGAATCAATGAAATAGCATAATGTTGTTTGTACACAGCCCTGAAAATGTGTTTTCTTGGGGAAAACTTGAAATAATGAAAGCTTGAAGGAAGTTGATTGTTTTCCTGGATAGATGTTTTAATTATTATTTATTCTAAACCACTTTATTTCTTTGAGAAACAGTATTGTCACTTTCTGTATGATATGAGAGATTATTTCACAAATCACATGAGACATAACAGCAATTGTATGCTATCTTCATGATAAAAATGAAAGATGCAGGCAATATTTATTATTGACCTTTTAAACATTTCACATATATTAGACTATAACATATAAAGGGACAGACCACACCGTAGTCATCTTAAAGCCTTACTTTAGATTAAGCTGAAAATAACCTCCTGCAGCCCTTTCTATATCATGCAGCAGGAACAGTAAAAAAAAAGTTATTTTAAAATGAATATTGTTTCTGACCACTTTGGAATGGCTGTCAAGCTCCGCCCACTGATGACATCACAATTTGGGCTGCATCTAGGCACTCTGCTTAATAGCATTGGCAGTCTGTTGAATCCAACTAGTGAGTCTTTTATAACTAGAGAACCTATTATGCAGCCCAGATTGTGATGTCATCAGTGGACGGAGCTTAGCAGCAATTTCAGAGTGGACAGAAACAATATTCATTTTAAAATAACTTTAATAATAATAACTTTGTTTACTGCTCATGCTGCATGATATATAAGAGGGTACAGGAGGCTATTTGCAGCTTAATCTAAGGTAAGATTTTAAGATGACTAAGGGGCAGACTGTCCCTTTAACTATTTCACTGCATTCCTATTGTGTTCTGTTGTTTTGCTATTTTTAACTGCCATACAAAACCATAAAATGAAAAGAAAATGAACAAACAAAACAAATAAAGCAAATTTAAAACTAATCCATTATTCAAAACTTTCATACCCCTGAAGATGTTTTTATGCTTTTGTCCTTGCTTAAAGGGACATGAAACCCAATTTTTTTCTTTCATGATGTAGGTAGAACATAGAATTTTAAACAACATTCCAGTTTACTTCTATTATTAAATTTGCTTCATTCTCTTGGTATCATTTGATGAAAGAGCAGCAATGCACTACTGGTTTCTAACTGAACACATGGGTGAGTCAATGACAATCAGTATATATATGCAGCCACCAATCAGCAGCTAGAACCTAGATTCTTTGCTGCTCCTAAGGTTTGCTAGATAAACCTTTCAGCAAATTATAACAATAATAGAAGGAAGCAAATTAAATAATAGATGTATATTGAAAAGTTGTTTAAAATTGAATACTCTGTCTGAATCATTAATGTCTAATTATGACTATTTTTTTCCAAATATTTTTTATTTTAAAAATGACAGTAGACACAACCAATGGAGACATTTTCATAAATTAAAAATATTTTTAACTCAATTGATCTCATGTCATTCTTTTTAAACTTTATTATCATCTCTTGATAAGAAGACCAGCACTCCATACACCACCAGTAAGTCAAAGTAATATAAAGAGAAAGAGTGCTAGCTCCCAAGACACCCATAAAAGTCAAATAGCAAATAAATAAAAAAGTGGAAGCTACACACCCATTCGAAAAGGTGACAACATGCTTTAGCTCATAGGGCGCCATGTACTAAGCTTCGAAGTGACCGTCCGTCTGTATTTCCACTTCAAAATTCGCTCACGATCTGCTTCTTGTATGTACCAATCTGCGATCTGGTCGAAAAACCACTATTTTCATCAGCGATCGTAATTTTACGCAACTGATTGTTCCGAAGTCTTTTTCCACTTACTACATGTTCGATCGCACGTAAATTCGCTGTAATCGGAAATTATGAATGTTACAACTAATCCGTCCGCTCCAACTTTCACTGTAACTTCACGTGATTTGCTTCGCGACCATTTAGGTAGCGAATACAATAGAAAACTATAGGGCGTCTCAACCTGACGCCAGGTAGAAGTACTTAAGTGAAAGGACTAGACTACTATTGTAGCATTATTGGTTTTTGGATCACTGAATGAAGATGGAGACACTTTTACACATGTTTCTTTTCCGATTAATTCGATTACGAGGAAGAAGGGCTATACAGGCACCGGTTGACAACTTGCAAAGAAGGAGAGGTAGAAGAATCAGAGTCCCTAGAGTTTTCCTTCCACGTATGGGTTTGGAAAGCATTTCTGATCGAGAGATTATCCAGAGATTCCGTTTGCTTGACTCGACTACCATAAATATTGTCATAATATTCGAGTAATAGATCAACAAGTACAACATTCTGTTGATGCGAGAAGTTAGGGTTGCGAGTCTTCTTAGAAGTAGCAGAATCTCCGGAGCAAGCCATCTTGTCAAAGTGAATACCGAAAAGTAAATAAACAATATTCTAAGATTTCTGGGAAAATGCACATTCTTATACATGTCAGCAGCCAGACGTTGCCGCTTGTCTGACGATTATGACACCTAGATCGTCACGTGGGTAAAGAACTAAACCAATCAGGTCGCAGACTACTTCTTAACTTTGCTCTTTCACGCCGAACGAAGCTTCAAAGTTATCAATAATCCGATTGTCTTCGGCACACAATAGACGCAAAATTTTACGGCTTGGTTTTTAGTACATTCATGTAACAAAGTGCCATCCGCATGGTGCGAATGCCGGCGGGTTATTTCGATACGGTCTGTGCGAAAAAATTGACGCCTTAGTACATGGCGCCCATAGTATTAATAGCAATTATCATCATCTCTATTTTTATATAGTTATGCAGGGTTCAGGATATAAAAGAAAGACACATAAATTAAAATATAATGCTAAAAAAAAAAAAAAGATTTTGTGTGACCCTCAGTATATAAAAACATCAACATTTGGGATTCTATAGAAAGAAATTTCAATAAATATTAGAAAAAAATAAAAACAATACATTCTAGAGAAACTGAACATACACACCAAAAAAATTAGTTCATTATAAAATACAAAGGGCTAGATTACAAGTGGAGCACTATAAACGGCAAATTGCAAACAGCAAATTTGCCCGTTTACAGGAGCGCAATAACTAACCAGCCTTTATAAATGGCTGGTAATTGCAACAATGAGCTTGAAAATTAATGTGCAGAAAATTAACCAGAGATCCGATAGAGGGCTTTATAGTTTTTTATTTTTAAAAAATCTAGCATTTTTTTTAATAAAAAAATTACTGCATTAGACTGTTTTGGGGCTTTAAAGTTGGTGGGAGTGGGGTGTTAGAAAAAACACGGCACTGAAAAGTTCCTTTACATTGGAGTCTATGGGAACTGTGTGTTCCCATAGACCGCAATGTAAATATATATGTATATGATTATATACATATATCTTAATGTGTTAATATGTGTATATACACATATTAAGAAAAAAAGGTAAAAAATGTCCAGATCAAACCTCCATAGTAAAAAATGCTTCACACTTTATTAGAAATCCTTAATAATAAATTAAGTATGGGAAGTGGGTCCCCAATGCAGAGTCAAAGAAACATCTGACTGGTTTCGGTCCACTGGACCGTAATCATAGACCTAAATTAAAACACCTGTTTACACTTTTTAAAGAGAAAGGTAGCTTAACGATTGGTTAAAAACAATGCATACATTGACTCACTAATTGTTCCTGTTTAAAGTAGACACACATGTACCTTTACCTAAAGAGAGTACTGAAAAAGGAAATATACACTATACATGATTCAGAAATTATCTATCATTATTGTATATACAAAGACAGAAAGAGATATCCAAATATGCTTCTTACTGAAATTCAACATATTGTAATGCACCATTTACATTCAAAATAAAAAAACACAACAAAATAAAGGAGACACCCTAATACTTGGTGATAAATTGATTGATTACCTAGTAATCTTAGTTGATATATACTAACGGACTCAAGGTAAGACATATAGTGATATATATTCATAAAGCTTATTGCACGGTTGTCGCTAAAAATGTTGATATAAAACTCAAATATAAAATCTACACCCTATAGCTATGGCACATGCCTATCATAACTGATACTAACCCTTATATATTCACTAACTAGTCCTTGAATGTTGATCACAGATTGAAAATGACCAGATAAGGCCAGCTACCAACTACCTATGCCAATAATTAATTGTCATATTCAGAATTGAAACCTACTGGCATCAAACAATTAAAGGGACACTGTACCCAAATTTTTTCTTTCGTGATTCAGATTGAGCATGACATTTTAAGCAACTTTCTAATTTACTCCTATTATCAAATTTTCTTCATTCTCTTGGTATCTTTATTTGAAATGCACAAATGTAAGTTTAGATCCTGGCCCATTTTTTGTGAACAACCTGAGTTGCCTTGCTGATTGGTGGATAAATTCATCCACCAATAAAAAAGTGCTGTCCAGAGTACTGAAACCAAAGAAAGCTTCAATGCCTTCTTTTTCAAATAAAGATAGCAAGAGAATGAAGACAATTGATAATAGGAGCAAATTAGAAAGTTGCTTAAAATTGCATGCTCTTTCTGAATTACAAAAGAAAAAAATTTGGGTTCAGTGTCCCTTTAAGTTTAAAAATCCAGTAGGTTTCTTGCCTACACAGGGTGAACAATCTGTCTCCACCCCTTGGTTTCTTGGGAATTTGCTCAATGGCTTGCCACTTAAAACTTGTCACATCCTTATTGTGGGCCTCAAGAAAGTGTCTTGATAGTGCAGAACAAGGCCTCTCATCTGATATGTAAGATAAATGTTCCCTCACTCTGACCCCCACCTCCCTAGTGGTTCTACCTACATAAGATTTTGAACACTGAGTACAATTTATCAGGTAAATGATAAAAGTACTCCTGCAATTGACACAGCCTTTGGTCTCAAAAGTATCACCTGTGTCATAAGATTTAAATGTTCCACTGGTCTTAATATGGTCACAGGACGTACAAGTACATTTACCGCATCTGTACGTACCATTGTGATGTAGCCATGAACTTGTTCTCTTGTCTTCGAGCATATTAGGGGAGAGTATGTTACTTAAGGATGTACCTCGTTTCGCTACGAACATACTTCCTCCTTCCACCTTATCTCTCAATTTAGTATCACCCATAAGTATGGGAAGATTCTTCTTGACTATCCCACAAACCTCATTATATTGGTTAGAATATGAAGTTATAAACTTAGGTTTCATGTGTTTCCCAGAGGTATCCTTCTTGTTAATCATGCCCCTTAACAGGCTAGGCCTATCCATTTTACTGACCCTCCTGTGAGCCTTTTCCACCAAATCTCCAGGATATCCTCTTTCCTTCAGTCTGTTTTTTAGATTGTGACTCTCCTCCTGGAAGATAGCCTCTTGGGTGCAATTACATCGTACCCTCATAAACTGGCCTTTAGCTATACCACTAAACACATGTTTAGGGTGATTGCTTTTGGCATGCAATAGGCTGTTCCCAGAAATTGGTTTCCTGTATAGTGAAGAGACAATCTTGTTTTCCTTGGGCAAGCCTCTAAAAGAGATGCCCAAAAAAGAAATGGCATCCCTATTCCACTCATGAGTGAACTTGATACCAATCTCATTTACATTTAATTCTTCAACAAAGATATTCGCCCTTTCCTGATCAGCTGCCCAGATCATAAGCAAGTCGTCTATATACCGGATATATTTAACAATGTAACCAGATTGATGGGTACCACTACCTCCATAGACGTGGGACCTCTCCCACCACCCCATAAAGAGGTTAGCGTAGGAGGGGGCAAATTTAGCCCCCATAGCTGTCCCACGCCTCCGGAGGTAGTACTTGCCTTGAAACATAAAAAAAACCCACATACTAACACATAAATATATATGTATATTATCATATACATATATATTTAAAAATGCTGTCCATCTCTGTTCTACTTACCCCCTTTGCTGCGGGAGTTTCTCTTGCCGTCTCAGACGGCATCAGTACAAGGATCCCATAGGAGCCTATGGAAGTTTGTTCTCATGAGCAAAATGCTTCATAGCAATGCAAACGCGAGCTCGCGTTCACATTGCGATTTACTTGTAATACCAGTGAACATTATTGTGCGCTGGTATTACAAAGTGGATCGCTAATATCGCTTGTAATCTAGCCCAAAATGTGTTCATTAGTTCATTTAGTTTAGAACTAAATGAATAAATGTATAATTCATTTTACAAACAAATGTGTGTGTGTATGTGTGTGATATGTATGTTTGTATGTATGTTTGTATGAACTCTATATAAATACATAAAAAGGTTCATAAAATCATTGGAGAAATAATGATTTAACTGCTATGAATACAAGGTGCTGGCTGTTTTCGGTTACAGACTGTAATATGTACATCCTTGCAATCATGACATTGTAAAACTGCTATATCATTTTGGCAAAAATGTTGCTGTGAAATAATAAGTAATTATTATTTTAGTTTTATTATTGTGAAGAAACTAGATCTGCATTGTATTCAATTATCAAAGTTACAGTCAAAACTTAGATGCAAAAAATAAGTAAATCTATAGTATACAAATGAACTAGGTGGCATAATTATTCTTTGAAGAAACACTTCAAGGGTAAATGTTATAGAGTTGAGATCATTGTTAATATAAATGATGCAGTTGAAAATATAGACAAAATATTTTTTTCATTAATATACTGCTTTGTATTCTGGTATTCTTATATTAATAAATCTATTTATGAAAATTGGGAATATATACATACTGGGCCAGATTACAAGTGGAGCAGTATTTTGAGTTTACGCTATAGCGTTAACGCAGCTAAAATTAAGATTTTTGCGCTAGTCGGGATGCGCTGGTATTACAAGTTGTAAGTAAAAGATTGTTGGTCTAGTGATAAACCAACTAGTGCAAAAATCTGAACTTAGAATATCGCGTGTTCGTTCAGGTTTTCCCCCATAAAAGTCAAAGGAGAAAAAAAAGTGGGAAAAAACACCCCACTTTCACGCAAACACCTATTCTCATAAGCGCTAACCCGACATGAAAATATGAATATTTCATATTCCAATGTGCTTTACGTAAGAATATGTTCTATATATTATTCATAGTTAAATATTTCTATAAATATATCTTGGATTTTTAAACAAATATATATTTGTACCTCTATACTGTATATATATATATATATATATATATATATATATATATATATATATATATATATATATATATAGATGATTATATAAAGGGTATAGATATATACAGATATATATAGGAATATCTATTTAGAAAAACAAAGAACATATTCTGCTATGTGCAGAACATTGGAATGTGAAATATTTACCGTAAATACATAGTTAAATATTTTATAAAAAATTAATATTGCATAAATATGTTTAGCATGTTTTCATCTAATTAACGGCAAAAGGCTCTAATACACTTATATATATATATCTATACATGTATACATGTATATTTATGTGTTTATAAGTGTATAATATGTTTGTAAATATATATATATATATATATATATATACACACTTGGAGCAATGATTAAATAGTGATATCTCTATTTTTGCAGATGATACTAAGTTAAGTAGGGTCATTCGGTCAGAGCAGGATGAACTTTCGTTACAAAGGGATCTGCAAAAATTAGAAGTATGGGCAGGTAAATGGAAAATGAGATTTAATACGGGAAAATGCAAGTTTCTACATTTTGGAAGTAAAAATAAGCTGGCAACGTATTATTTAAATGGGACAAGACTTAGCCAAACAGAGGAGGAAAGGGATTTGGGAGTAGTAATAGATAACAAGCTAAAGATGGGTGCACAATGCAGGGCGGCCTTCAAAGGCTATTAAGATACTAGCATGTATTAAAAGAGGCATTGATTCAAGGGAGGAAAGCATAATTCTGTCACTATATAAAGCCCTGGTAAGACCTCACCTTGAGTATGGAGTGCAGTTCTGGGGACCAATCGCAAAAAAAGATATTGTAGAACTAGAAAAAATTCAGGGAAAGGCCACAAAGCTAATAAGGGGATTGGAGAATTTAAGCTATGAGGACAGGCTAGCCAAACTGGGTCTGTTTTCTTTAGAAAAAAGGTGCTTGAGAGGTAACATGATTACTTTATATAAATATATTCAAGGCCCATATACAGAGATGGCAGAAGCTCTGTTTATTCAAAGAAAATTGTTTGTGACAAGAGGTCACAAATTAAGGTTGGAGGAAAGAAGATTTAATCTCCTGCAATGGAAAGGTTTTTTCACTGTAAGAGCAATACAATTGTGGAACTCATTATTAAAGGAGGTAGTGAATGCCGATACCCTAGATACATTTAAAAATTGTTTGGATACATTTCTGACTTTAAACAAAATTCATAGATATGATTGCTAGTATTAAATGGGTCATCTTTTAGTGGGATTATTTAAGCTTAACTGGAGCTTTTTGTAAGTATTTTAGATTTTTATAGGTTGAACTCGATGGACTTCAGTCTTTTTTTCTACCTCATCTACTATGTTGCTATGTTATATGTATATATATATATATATATATATATATACACACACATATAAATACATAATACATATTTACACACACATATATATATATATATATATATATATATATATATATATATATATATATATATATATATATATATATATATACAGTGGGGGGAAAAAGTATTTAGTCAGCCACCAATTGTGCAAGTTCTCCCACTTAAGAAGATGAGAGAGGCCTGTAATTTTCATCATAGGTATACCTCAACTATGAGAGACAAAATGTGGAAACAAATCCAGACAATCACATTGTCTGATTTGGAAAGAATTTATTTGCAAATTATGGTGGAAAATAAGTATTTGGTCACCTATAAACAAGCAAGATTTCTAGCTCTCACATACCTGTATCTTCTTCTTTAAGAGGCTCCTCTGTCCTCCACTCATTACCTGTATTAATGGCACCTGTTTGAGGTTGTGGAGAGGTGTCTTTTATACTGATAACAAGTTCAAACAGTCACACTCCCAACTCCACTATGGTGAAGACCAAAGAGCTGTCGAAGGACACCAGAAACAAAATTGTAGACATGCACCAGGCTGGGAAGACTGAATCTGCAATAAGCAAGCAGCTTGGTGTGAATATATCAACTGTGGGAGCAATAATTAGAAAATGGAAGACATACAAGACCACTGATAATCTCCCTCGATCTGGGGCTCCACACAAGATCTCACCCCGTGGGGTCAAAATGATCACAAGAACAGTGAGCAAACATTCCAGAACCACATGGGGGGACCTAGTGAATGACCTGTAGAGAGCTGGACAAACGTAACAAAGGCTACCATCAGTAACACACTATGCTGCCAGGGACTCAGATCCTGCAGTGCCAGACATGTCCCTCTGCTTATGCCAGTACATGTCTGGGCCCATCGGAAGTATGCTAGAGAGCATTTGGATGATCCAGAAGCAGATTGCGAGAATGTCATATGGTCAGATGAAACCAAAGTAGAACTGTTTGGTAGAAACATAACTTGTCGTGTTAGGTGGAGAGAGAACACCATACCTACTGTGAAGCATGGGGGTGGCAACATCATGCTTTGGGGCTGTTTCTCTGCAAAGGGAACAGGACGACTGATCCGTGTACATGAAAGAATGAATGGGGCCATGTATTGTGAGATTTTGAGTGCAAACCTCCTTCCATCAGCAAGGGCATTGAAGATGAAATGTGGCTGGGTCTTTCAGCATGACAATGATCCCAAACACACCACCCCGGCAATGAAGGAGTGGCTTCGTAAGAAGCATTTCAAGGTCCTGGAGTGGCCTAGCCAGTCTCCAGATCTCAACCCCATAGAAAACCTTTGGAGGGAGTTGAAAGTCCGTGTTGCCCAGCGACAGCCCAAAAACATCACTGCTCTAGAGGAGATCTGCATGCAGGAATGGGCCAACATACCAGTAACAGTGTGTGACAACCTTGTGAAGACTTACAGAAAATGTTTGACCTCTGTCATTGCCAACAAAGGATATATAACAAAGTATTGAGATGAACTTTTGATATTGACCAAATACTTATTTTCCACCATAATTTGCAAATAAATTATTTCCAAATCAGACAATGTAATTGTCTGGATTTGTTTCCACATTTTGTCTCTCATAGTTGAGGTACGAGGTTTTTTTGAATTTTTCAATAAAATTAGAAAATATTCATTTGAATAATAGAATGTTTAGCTATAGATTCATTTAATTTTGAAATGTAATATTTCTGTAGTATTTCTAGTCTACAACTGTGTTTAATAAATGTAATATTCAAATTCGAATGCTACATTCGAATGTCACATTCGAATTCAAAATAGTATTTCTAGTCTAATACTGTGTTTTTTAAATGTAATATTCGAATTTAAAATAGTATTTCTAGTCTACAACTGTGTTTTTTAAATTTAATATTCGAATTTGAATGTGACATTCGAATCAGTAAATTCCAATCAGATGCAAGTTTCTCCAAAGTAAATTGGCCCTTAAGAGAACTAAGAAGTTGGTAGCATGGGGAGATTGACATGTGACCATTTTTGATCAGCACTAGCCACCTTTCCAAGTTTTCCCAGACCCAACATCAGCCTGATTAATTCGTTAATTCTGAAACAAAGTGTCTTGCTTGCAAGTACGCAAAGAACTCTTTATTGGAGAGATTAAAATCTTCCTTGAGTTCCTCAAAAGTTTTAACACACTGTCTATATTTATCTATTAAGTAAGAAGCCCTATCAAGCCCTAAATTATGCCACCTCTTGAAGAGTGCTGAGTGTATACCCACTTAATATTTTGGATTCCCTATGAAGGGTAAATAATTAGAGACATTACAGTCTAAAGACAGGAGGTTGCCAATCTTCCACCAGATCTTCAATGGGTTGAAAATAGTTTTAAGTCTTTTTATCTCCAAGGGTAGCAGTTTAGGCTTGCAATGGATTAAAGCTGCAGGGAGAAATGGATAACATACATTTCTTTCAAGTCCATTGTCGAGGACATAATCATTGGAGAAAATCCAGTCTGCCACTATATAGTAATTCGAACCTTTCATATTTTCTGGGTAAGTAAAGTTTAGATAAAGAGAGCCTGGGTTTTTTGTTTTGCCAAATAAAACTTCTAAGCAATCTGCTGTCCCTTCCTGCAAAGATTATTGGAATATTCTGAAGGACATAGAGTAACTTCGGAAGAAGAACCATCTTGAACAGAGCAACCCGACCAGAGACAGATAATGGAAGATTTTGCCAGCTTTTTAATTTCTACTTAATGTTTATTAAAACAGGAGGAATATTTAGAGTGTATACATCGTCCGGGTTGGACGGAATAAGAACACAGAGATATTTAAAAGAGTCTATTACTACCCTGAAGGGTTTGTTTAATTGAGAGTCCTTGTTTTTACTAAGCCATAAAAGCATTTACCCTATAACCTGAAAAGATCAAAATTTTTCGATAATTGATAAAAGTTTAGGAATATTGATTTTAGTATTTGCCAAGTACAAAAGAATATCATCAGCATAAAGGGCTATTTTGAGCTCCTTCTTACCTACTTTGATGCCTTCTAATTGATGTCTGACCATAATTGCTAAGGTATAACAGAAATAAGCTACAAGAACTTAAAAATAGGAGAGGGCGCCAGAGGCCAAAAGTATCAAAACACTATAAGTGGTGAAAATATAAGAAATATTTATTAAAAATAGTTAAAACATATATATATATATATATATATATATATATATATATATATATATATATATATATATATATTCCAAGGGACGTCTCCCTTATTGGAATATTTCACAGTTATTTAAAAACAAATGTTGATCGTAATACAGGGAATACAGAATTATTAGGCAAATGAGTATTTTGACCACATCATCCTCTTTATGCATGTTGTCTTACTCCAAGCTGTATAGGCTCGAAAGCCTACTACCAATTAAGCATATTAGGTGATGCGCATCTCTGTAATGAGAAGGGGTGTGGTCTAATGACATCAACACCCTATATCAGGTGTGCATAATTATTAGGCAACTTCCTTTCCTTTGGCAAAATGAGTCAAAAGAAGGACTTGACAGGCTCAGAAAAGTCAAAAATAGTGAGATATCTTGCAGAGGGATGCAGCACTCTTAAAATTGCAAAGCTTCTGAAGCTTGATCATCCAACAATCAAGCGTTTCATTCAAAATAGTCAACAGGGTCGCAAGAAGCGTGTGGAAAAACCAAGGCGCAAAATAACTGCCCATGAACTGAGAAAAGTCAAGCGTGCAGCTACCAAGATGCCACTTGCCACCAGTTTGGCCATATTTCAGAGCTGCAACATCACTGGAGTGCCCAAAAGCACAAGGTGTGCAATACTCAGAGACATGGCCAAGGTAAGAAAGGCTGAAAGACGACCACCACTGAACAAGACACACAAGCTGAAATGTCAAGACTGGGCCAAGAAATATCTCAAGACTGATTTTTCTAAGGTTTTATGGACTGATGAAATGAGAGTGAGTCTTGATGGGCCAGATGGATGGGCCCGTGGCTGGATTGGTAAAGGGCAGAGAGCTCCAGTCCGACTCAGACGCCAGCAAGGTGGAGGTGGAGTACTGGTTTGGGCTGGTATCATCAAAGATGAGCTTGTGGGGCCTTTTCGGGTTGAGGATGGAGTCAAGCTCAACTCCCAGTCCTACTGCCAGTTTCTAGAAGACACCTTCTTCAAGCAGTGGTACAGGAAGAAGTCTGCATCCTTCAAGAAAAACATGATTTTCATGCAGGACAATGCTCCATCACACGCGTCCAAGTACTCCACAGCGTGGCTGGCAAGAAAGGGTATAAAAGAAGAAAATCTTATGACATGGCCTCCTTGTTCACCTGATCTGAACCCCATTGAGAACCTGTGGTCCATCATCAAATGTGAGATTTACAAGGAGGGAAAACAGTACACCTCTCTGAACAGTGTCTGGGAGGCTGTGGTTGCTGCTGCACGCAATGTTGATGATGAACAGATCAAAACACTGACAGAATCCATGGATGGCAGGCTTTTGAGTGTCCTTGCAAAGAAAGGTGGCTATATTGGTCACTGATTTGTTTTTGTTTTGTTTTTGTATGTCAGAAATGTATATTTGTTAATGTTGAGATGTTATATTGGTTTCACTGGTAAAAATAAATAATTGAAATGGGTATATATTTGTTTTTTGTTAAGTTGCCTAATAATTATGCACAGTAATAGTCACCTGCACACACAGATATCCCCCTAAAATAGCTATAACTAAAAACAAACTAAAAACTACTTCCAAAACTATTCAGCTTTGATATTAATGAGTTTTTTTGGGTTCATTGAGAACATGGTTGTTGTTCAATAATAAAATTAATCCTCAAAAATACAACTTGCCTAATAATTCTGCACTCCCTGTATATACTTTAAATATCCAGAGATATTTAAAATATATATTATGATCAACATTTGGTTTTAGATAACTGTGAAATATTCCTATAAGGGAGGAGATTTGACTTAACTCTCATGAGATTTCATAGTAAGCTTCCTTTAACCTGAATAGGAAAATAATATGAGTGCACGAGGCTCATCCCCTAAGCTGTCCCAGGACAGACATACTAATATGCTGCTTAGAAATCCTTTACAATGGGATGTGGCTACTGAGGAACTTTTGAGGTAAAATATCTTTCTTTTTTACATAGAGATGTTCAGGTGATATTTTTTAGTCAGCTTTTTACAGCTATGTTGCATCACTTTCAAGTGTTTAAATATTTGGGTATAATGGCCCTTTAAGTCTAATACATAAAGACTGATGCTTGAGGTAAAATAGTGAAGAAGTTGGAAAAGCTTGAGCTCTATAAGCAGAATATAGAATTCAGGTTGGGGAATTTGAGTCTATTAGCTAAAACCACAACACTATTAGTGTACACCTAAATGTTGATATATTTATTTTTGGAAACAGTGCAGGTAGGGCCACTCCTCATCTACTTTTCTCTCTTAACAGTACAAAAACATAGGTGCCTAAGCTACTTACCATGGCCACAGTTCAAATTGTACAGTGAAGATATTTTGTTTTCACATCCATGTGAATATAGGACTTCCACTTCACAGAATGCATGGCTACTATATCCTACAATTTATAGAAACCGGGATAAACCATGATTGCAAGAGTAAGTTACAAACTACCCATAACTATATGTCCTTGTGAGAATATCTGCCATGAATGTACTGACCTCTTCCTCAGACATGTGACATATAGATGGTCAATGCATATGTCTCATTGACTGACAAACCTTCTTCTAAAGTCAGCTCTTTATCTCACCAGGGATCAATGGGTACACATTTGTTGTAGTAAGGCCCACCTTAAAATATACATAACTAAGAAAATATATGTGTATTGGTGTTTGACATGACATTTTGTTTAAGGAAAGAAGGAACAAACTGTCATGCAAAATGTACTGCAGGAACCTGTACCACATTGGCTTCATCAAGCAAACAATGAATGTACCACAATAAGCACTGACATTTATTAACTTGTTTTTACGTTCTGTTCCTAGAAATGAATGTATAAAATCCAGAGTGCATAAAAAACATTTATTTTTAGTATTTTCTTCCAGCTGTGGTTTCTCTTTGCACCACAGGTTATCTCTCAGGCTATGTACAGAACACCATCATCTCTTGTGTTTTGTCATAATGTAATTTTTGTATCATATCTCTGTGTTCTGTTACTTACAAACCTTCATGATCTTTCACAGAGTATATTTCCTATATTCTTTTACTAAGTACATTTCATGTGGTCATGAATTTATTTGGATGTTACTGAACTTCTATGGACGATGTTAATAAATGACACATACTTTTATACAGGTGGTGCAACTTATTCTATTGTAAAATATAAAAAATAATAATAATAACATAAGAACACCAGCATTCTATGGGTTTAAAATGCAAGCAAAGCTGTTTTAAAACATGTGACATTTTATGGTTTATATTATTCAATATAGAAAAATAAAAACAGCCATCAATGTTTCAGCTTGCTACTCAAGCCTTTTTCAATACAAAGTTTCACCAAACACCTAATTGTTATTATTATACTTTATTTTTGAAGCGCCATCATATTCCGCAGCTCTGTCCATGGATAATGATAAAATATGTTAGTATCAAAAGCCCACTTTAAATACACACATATTTACCATAGTGTATATACAAGTTATTAAAATTTAGCTAATGTCATACAGTCTATAAGCAAACATTTACATAGGTAAATCCCTTTAACTAACTTTTCGTTCAGACGCCCATTAAAAAAGATGTATTATTTTAAACACATTTTATTCTGTCTGTGTATACCTTAACCCCTTAAGGACAAGGCCATTTTTCAATTTCTTTCCCTTAAGGACCAGGGCTATTTTTACATTTCTGCTGTGTTTTTGTTTAGCTGTAATTTTCCTCTTACTCATTTACTGTACCCACACATATTATATACCATTTTTCTCACCACTAAATGGACTTTCTAAATATACAATTATTTTTATCATATCTTATAATTTACTATTAAAAATATTATAAAATATGAGGAAAAATGGAAAAAAAACACACTTTTTCTAACTTTGACCCCCAAAATCTGTTACACATCTACAACCACCAAAAAACAACCATGCTAAATAGTTTCTAAAATTTGTCCTGAGTTTAGAAATACCCAATGTTTACATGTTCTTTGCTTTATTTGCAAGTTATAGGGCAATAAATACAAGTAGCACTTTGCTATTTCAAAACCACTTTTTTTCAAAATGAGCGCTAGTTACATTGGAACCCTGATATCTGTCAGGAATACCTAAATATCCCTTGACATGTATATATTTTTTTTTAGAAGACATCCCAAAGTATTGATCTAGGCCCATTTTGGTATATTTAGTGCCACCATTTCACCGCCAAATGCGATCAAATAAAAAAAAAAATTCAATTTTTCACAAATTTTTTCACAAACTTTAGGTTTCTCACAGAAATTATTTACAAACAACTTGTGCAATTATGGCATAAATGTTTGTAAATGCTTTTCTGGGATCCCCTTTGTTCAGAAATAGCAGACTTATATGGCTTTGGCGTTGCTTTTTGGAAAATAGAAGGCTGCTAAATGCCACTGTGCACCACACGTGTTTTATGCCCAGCACTGAAGGGGTTAATTAGGGAGCATGTAGGGAGCTTGTAGAGTTAATTTTAGCTTTAGTGTAGTGTAGTAGACAACCCAAAGTATTGATCTAGGCCCATTTTGGTATATTTAATGCCACCATTTCACCGCCAAATGCGATCAAATTTAAAAAAAACTTAAATTTTTTCGCAATTTTAGGTTTCTCACTGAAATTATTTACAAACAGCTTGTGCAATTATGGCACAAATGGTCGTAAATGCTTCTCTGGTATCCCCTTTGTTCAGAAATAGCAGACATATATGGCTTTGGCGTTGCTTTCTGGTAATTAGAATGCCGCTAAATGCTGCTGCGCATCACACGTCTATTATGTCTAGCAGTGAAGGGGTTAATTAGGGATCTTGTAGGGAGCTTGCAGGGTTAATTTTAGCTTTAGTGTAGAGATCAGCCTCCCACCTTACACATCAGACCCCCTGATACCTCCCAAACAGCTCTCTTCCCTCCCCCACCCCACAATTGTCCCCGCCATCTTAAGTACTGGCAGAAAGTCTACCAGTACTAAAATAAAAGGTGTTTTTTTTGGAGCATATTTACATATGCTGCTGTGTAGGATCCCTCTTAGCCCCAAACCTCCCTGATCCCCCCCAAACAGCTCTCTAACCCTCCCCCTCTACATTATTGGGAGCCATCTTGGGTACTGGCAGCTGTCTGCCAGTACCCAGTTTACAAAAAAAAATTAATATTTTTTATATTTTCCCCACTTTTCTGCAGTCTAGCTTCCCCCCCCAAGACTAAACCCCCTCCCAGATCACTTTGATTAACATATTTATTCCCCCTCTCTACCTCTAAATACAAACTACACTGTTCCATAGTGTAACGGTTCCCACCCGCTCCCTCCCCGTGCACGCGCCTGCCCGCCTCCCCTGTGCACGTGCGCGCGTCCGTGCGCGCCCCCCAGCAATCCCGCCCATGATCCCGCCCACCGGTAAGCCATCGATCGCTGCCCACACGCCTCCCACGTCTGCTCCCACCCACCAACGATCGCGGCATTAATGTCCGGTGCAGAGAGGGCCACAGAGTGGCTCTCTCTGCATCGGATGGGGAAAAATGTTATTGCAGTGATGCCTCGATATCGAGGCATCACTACAATAACCGGAAAGCGGCTGGAAGCGATCAGGATCGCTTCCAGCCGCTTTCAACCCCAACGTCGTACAGGGTACGTCGCTGGTCTTTAAAGACCAGTTTGTGCAAGACGTACCCTGTACGACGCGTGTCGTTAAGGGGTTAAACAAGTAAA
Source organism: Bombina bombina (assembly GCF_027579735.1). NCBI lineage: Eukaryota > Metazoa > Chordata > Amphibia > Anura > Bombinatoridae > Bombina > Bombina bombina. The sequence continues at coordinate 315,120,212 of NC_069501.1, forward strand.
CCCAGAATTGCTAATTGCATATCGTTCTTCATACTGTTACATGCAACTGTTGTTTAAATTGTTAGAGTGACATACTATTCAATTCTTCATTTACATGATTACTACATTTAAAATAAAGACCTGTTACTTTTGTTCCTTAGGTTTTGTATTCACAGTCATCTCTGTAATGCTCGTGGGATACTCCTCTATCAGACCAAACTCAGCCAGTATAGCAAGAAGGAAGTGGATAGAAGATCCACTGACAGAATGCAGCTAGCACTCTATGCCTAGGCTGAAAAGGCGTACGATCCGGTTATAGTTAAAACATAACTTTTATTAATATGTTGATTAAAATACGCACAAACATACATACATATATTAAAATAACCACTCTGTTGCGAGATTCTGTATAAAGGTGATGGCTAGATATTTTTAATGTGGGCCTAAGGTATTAGGCCCACATTAAAAATATCTAGCCATCACCTTTATACAGAATCTCGCAACAGAGTGGTTATTTTAATATATGTATGTATGTTTGTGCGTATTTTAATCAACATATTAATAAAAGTTATGTTTTAACTATAACCGGATCGTACGCCTTTTCAGCCTAGGCATAGAGTGCTAGCTGCATTCTGTCAGTGGATCTTCTATCCACTTCCTTCTTGCTATAGTTCCAATTAATGCGGAGCACCAACCCACAGTTTGTAAACGTAATTCACTCCACTTGGGGCAGAATTCATGTGCAACAAGTAGGACGTTAACTGACTTAATATTTGTGGGGACTGCCACAGTAGTGCCATTGTAAACCTTTGTAGTTTACAAACTCAGCCAGTAGTCTTGTTATCCCGGCGTCGAGCCAGAATGATAGGGAATATCCCAGAGCAGAGAAAGTTAATGAGATGAGGAGAGCGGCACTCCCCACAAGCAGGACAGTCCCCAGCGGTAACAGTGGAGCAGTCCAAGGATGAATCCTTAGAATAGTCAGGCAGGCAGGGTTCGGCAACAGTAAAGCAATCCAAGGGCACACCACTAGAATGGCCAGGCAGGGTTTGGCAATAGTAAAGCAGTCCAAGGAAAAAAACACTAGAATGGTCAGGAAGGCAGGGTTTGGCAACAGTAAAGCAATCCAAGGGCACACCACTAGAATGGTCAGGCAGGCAGGGTTTGGCAACAGTAAAACAGTCCAGCAGAGTAAGGGTTAAGGCAGGTAGAGTAGTCAGACAGGCAGGTTCAGCAACAGCAAACAATCCAGCAGTTTAAGGGTTAAGGCAGGTAGAGTAGTCAGGCAGGCAGGATCAGCAACGATAAGAGGCACAGGAAAGAACGATCTTTAACACCCAGGAGCACACAAAGCAACACCTATACTTGGGCAGTGACAGATTGCTCTCTCCTGGTTTAAATAGGTGCAGATTCACGCCTCTGAGGTCTGCCCGGCATCCGGAGTGTGCGGCGATGACGTCTGCGCTGCACGCATCCAGAGCCGACACTGCCCCTGACAACGAGCAGAGAAGGAGACGCCGCGCCCCTAGCAACGGCTAGAGCGGCACGGCGTGACATATCCCCCTTCTCAAGGGTTCCCTCTGGGAACCAGAGTCGGCCTCAAAGGATGAGCAGCATGGAAACTGGAGACCAAAGATGGAGCATGCACATTACGGGCAGGAACCCAGGAACGATCTGCCATGGAGTAACCCTTCCAATGTATCAGATACTGAAGTTGTCTGCGCCTGTGTCTGGAGTCCAGAATCTTAGCTACTTCATATTCAGGGTCACCACGAACCAAGAGCGGAGGAGAAGGAGCTCGGAGCCGGGTATATCTGTTCCTGATGTATGGTTTAATTAGTGAGATGTGGAAGACTGGATGTATGCGTAGGGTTTTTGGCAAGGCCACTTTGTAGGCAACAGGAGACATTCTTTTCAGGACCTTGAAAGGGCCAATAAACCTAGGCCCCAATTTGTGACTGGGTTGACGTAGACAAATGTGTCGAGTGGAGATCCAAACATGTTCACCCACTGGGATGGCACGTACAGAAGCCCTATGACGATCAGAAAACTTCTTATATCTAGAGACAGCTGAGCACAGCTGAGAGTGAATATATTGCCACTGTGTGGTGAGTTCAGTGACATTTCGGTGTGTGGCAGGGACACCAGTGGACTGAGCTTAAAAAGGGAAGACACGAAGTTGATACCCTGCTGCAGCTTGAAATGGAGATCATCGAAGAGAGTGTCAATGAGTGTTTCTTGCCAGCTCAGCTAGTGGTAGCAATTCAGACCAGTTGGTATGGTGAGCATTGACAAAGACTCTAAGGTAGGCTTCAAGATCCTGGTTTGTTTTCTCAGTTAGTCCATTGGTCTGAGGATGGTAGCCTGACGACAAGGAAACAGTGGTTCCAATCAACTTATAAAAGGCTCTCCAGAAGGCAGAGAGGAACTGTGGACCTCTGTCGGAAACAAACGTCACAGGAATGCCATGAAGTCGCACCACATGCAAGAGAAAAAGGGACGACAATTCCTGAGCAGAAGGTAGTTTGGTTAAGGGTACAAAGTGAACCAGTCTGGAAAAGTGGTCCACCAAAACCCAGATAACTGTATGGTGGTTGGAAGAAGGAAGGTCCACAATGAAGTCCATTGTAATGTGTGTCCAGGGTCGTTTGTAAATGGAAAATGGTTGGAGCAAGCCAGGAGGCAAGGATCGGGGAGTATGTTGGCCGCACAAGTTGTGCAGGCTTTCACGTAATCCTGAGCATCAGAATTCATAGTGGGCCACCATACATATTGGGAAAGACGCTTGAAAGTCTTAGTCAAACCAGGATGTCCTGAGAGTTTGCTATTATGAGCCCGGTCTAGCTCAGGGACGCGTAGGTTCAGAGGTACAAAGAGGATATCGGAGGCCATAGGGGCACCAGGAGGTTTACTAGACTGAGGATGTTGCAATCTTTGCTGAAGGGTGGTATTGAGTTGTGCAACCACACAGGAGGGGGGTATGATGTGTTCGATAGGAGCTTTTGAGGAGTCACTTGAGTGAGGGAACTGACGGGAAAGGGCGTCTGCCTTCTTGTTCTTGGTCCCAGAAAGAGAAGAGACCTCAAAGTTAAAATGGGAAAAGAATAAGGCCCACCTGGCCTGTCGAGGATTGAGTCAATGAGCAGTCCTTAGGTAAGTCAGATTCTTGTGGTCAGTGAGAATCTGAATAGGATTGGCGGTGCCCTCTAACCAGTGACGTACCCACATCATAGTTCCTCTCAGCAGGAGTAAAGTGTTTAGAAAAAAAGGCTACAGGGTGTGACTTGGAAGTCAAGGGGTCCCTCTGGGTAAGAACTGCTCCAGCATCAACCTCTAAAGTGAATTGTAGGTCAGGGTCAGGATGGTGAAGCACAGGAGCTGAACAAAAAGCATTTTTCAGACAAGAGAATGCCTTTATGGCCTCAGGAGGCCAATGTTTACAGACTTTGTTCCATTTTGTCAATTCAGTGAGAGGAGCTACTGTTTGAGAAAAGTTCTTTATGAACTTGCGGTAATAATTGGAGAATCCCAGGAACCTCTGCAATTCCTTTAAAGAGGTAGGTTGAGGCCATTCCAGTACTGCGTGAGTTTATCAGGATCCATGGCAAAACCCTCCTTCGAGATGACATAACCAAGGTATTGGATTTGCTCCTGATCAAACTCACACATTTCTAGCTTGGCTACTAAGGAATTCTCTCTGAGGCGAAGAAGCACTTGTCTCACATGCCTATGATGCTCCTCTAAGGTGGAAGAGACCTTGCAGGAGAGGAGGAAGAGCGAATGAACCATTTAGCTAGGTTCTCCTGGATGTACTCCTCCATGGATTTGGTTTCAGCCTTGGAGAGAGGATAAGTCCTTCCATTAGGAAGTAGGGCTCCGGGAAAGAGGTCGATCTTGCAGTCATAAGGATGGTGGGGTGGCAGCACGTCGGCTGCTTTTTTCTCGAACACATCTGCAAAGTCTGTGTATATTGAAGGAAGGTTTAAAGGAGTCTGTATACTGGCTATGTGAATACAGGGCAGATGACTGACTTTAGCAAGGCAGGAGTGGAAACAGGAGGTACCCCAGGAGGCCAGTTGTCCCTCAGCCCAGTCGAACTGTGGATTGTGTAACCAAAGCCAAGGAAGACCAAGGATGACAGGCTGTGTTGGGGAATGAATTACCTCAAACTGCAACTGTTCAGAGTGGAGGACTCCCACAGTCAGGGTCAGGGGTGCTGACTAAAAATGGATCACGCCTGAACCAAGGGGGGTGCCATCCAAGGTGGTTATTTTGAGACAATGGCCCAGATGACGAGTTTTGCGTTAGAGGCTATGCGGTGCTAACGAGCAGTTTTCCCTCACTGCTCACTTACCTGCAGCACTGGTATTACGAGTTTTCAGAAACCCGTCGTTAAAAGACAAGAAGTGAGCATTGAGCAAAATTTTGCTCATTACCGCACTCCAATACCAGCACTGCTTAAGTCAGCGGTGAGCTGGTCCTATGTGCTCGTGCGCGATTTCCCCATAGGAATAAATGGGGGGAGCCGGCTGAGAAAAAGTCTAACACCTGCAAAAAAGCAGCGTAAAACTCAGTAACGCAGCCCCATTGATTCCTATAGGGAAAAGAAATGTATGTCTACACCTAGCACCCTAACATGAAACCCGAGTCTAAACACCCCTAATCTTACACTTATTAACCCTTAATCTGCCATCCCCGACATCGCCGACACCTGCATTATATTTTTTAACCCCTAATCTGCCGCTCCGCACACTGCCGCCACCTACATTATAGTTATGAACCCCTAATCTGCTGCCCCAACATCGCCAACACTTAATTATATTTATTAACCCCTAATCTGCCACCCCCAATGCCGCCGCAACCTACCTACTATTTATTAACCCCTAATATGCCGTCCCCAACGTCGTCGCCACTATATTAAAGTTATTAACCCTAAGTCTAACCCTAAGTCTAACCTAACACCCCCTAACTTAAATATAATTACAATAAATCTAAATAAATATTACTATCATTAACTAAATTATTCTTATTTAAAACTAAATACTTATCTATAAAATAAACCCTAAGCTAGCTACAATATAACTAATAGTTACATTGTAGCTATCTTAGGGTTTATTTTTATTTTACAGGCAAGTTTGTATTTATTTTAACTAGGTAGAATAGTTACTAAATAGTTATTAACTATTTAATAACTACCTAGCTAAAATAAATACAAAAGTACCTGTAAAATAAAACCTAACCTAAGTTACACAAACACCTAATACTACACTATAATTAAATAAATTAACTAAATCAAATACAATTACCTAAATTAAATTAAATTATCTAAAGTACAAAAAAACAAAACACTAAATTACAGAAAATAATAAACAAATTACAGATATTTAAACTAATTACACCTAATCTAATAGCCCTATTAAAATAAAAAAGCCCCCCCAAAATAAAAAAAAACCCTAGCCTAAACTAAACTACCAATAGCCCTTAAAAGGGCCTTTTGTGGGGCATTGTCCCAAAGTAATCAGCTCTTTTACCTGCAAAAAAAAAAAAATACAAACCCCCCCAACAGTAAAATCCACCACCCACACAACCAACCCCCCAAATAAAATACTATCTTAAAAAACCTAAGCTCCCCATTGCCCTGAAAAGGACATTTGGATGGGCATTGCCCTTAAAAGGGCAGTTAGCTCTATTGCAGCCTAACCTCAAAATAAAACCCACCCAATACACCCTTAAAAAAACCTAACACCAACCCCCTGAAGATCGACTTACCGGGAGAAGTCTTTATCCAAGCTGGGCCGAAGTCCTCAATGAACCTGGCAGAAGTCTTCATCCAAGCTGGGCGAAGTGGTCCTCCAGACGGGCAGAAGTCTTCATCCAGACGGCATCTTCTTTCTTCATCCAGCCCGCGAGGATCTGGTCCATCTTCAAGACATCCGACACGGAGCATCCTCTTCTTCCGATGACTAAAGCTGATTGAAGGTATCTTTAAGTGACGTCATCCAAGATGGCGTCCCTTAGATTCCGATTGGCTGATAGAATTCTATCAGCCAATCGGAATTAAGGTAGGAAAAATCCTATTGGCTGATGCAATCAGCCAATAGGATTGAAGTTCAATCCTATTGGCTGATCCAATCAGCCAATAGGATTGAGCTCGCATTCTATTGGCTGTTCCAATCAGCCAATAGAATGTAAGCTCAATTATATTGGCTGATTGCATCAGCCAATAGGATTTTTCCTACCTTAATTCCGATTGGCTGATAGAATTCTATCAGCCAATTGGAATTGAAGGAACGCCATCTTGGATGACATCACTTAAAGGAACCGTCATTGTTGAAGAAGACTCCGGATGAAGAGGATGCTCCACGTCGGATGTCTTGAAGATGGACCTGCTCCGCGCCGGATGGATAAAGATAGAAGATGCCGTCTGGATGAAGACTTCTGCCCGTCTGGAGGACCTCTTCTGCCTGGCTTGGATGAAGACTTCTGCCCGTCTAGAGGACCACTTCTGCCCGGTTGGGTGAAGACATCTCATGGTAGGGTGATCTTCAAGGGGTTAGTGTTAGGTTTTGTAAGGGGGAATTGGGTGGGTTTTAGAGTAGGGTTGGTTGTGTGGGTGGTGGGTTTTAATGTTGGGGGGGTATTTGTACTTTTTTTTTTACCGGTGAAAGAGCTGATTACTTTGGGCAATGCCATGCAAAAGGCCCTTTTAAGGGCTATTTGTAATTTAGTGTAGGGTAGGGCTTTTTTTTATTTTGGGGGGCTTTTTTATTTTGTTAGGGGGATTAGAGTAGGTGTAATTAGTTTTAAAATCTTATAATTATTTTATTATTTTCTGTAAAAAAATTTTTTCGTACTTTAGATAATTTTATTTAATTGTAATTAATTGTATTTAATTTAGTTAATTTATTTAATTATAGTGTAGTGTTAGGTGTAACTTAGGTTAGGTTTTATTTTACAGGTAAATTTGTCTTTATTTTAACTAGGTAGTTATTAAATAGTTAATAACTATTTAATAACTATTCTACCTAGTTAAAATAAATACAAAGTTGCCTGTAAAATAAAAATAAACCCTAAGATAGCTACAATGTAACTATTAGTTTAGTTTAGTGAATTGTAGTAATTTTATTTAGATTTATTGTAATTATATTTAAGTTAGGGGGTGTTAGGGTTAGGGTTAGACTTAGGTTTAGGGGTTAATAACTATATTATAGTGGTGGCGACGTGGGCGGCAGATTAGGGGTTAATAAATGTAGTTAGGTTGTGGCTACATTGGGGGCAGCAGATTAGGGGTTAATAAATATAATGTAGGGTTTGGCATGTTGGGGGCAGCAGATTAGGGGTTCATAAGTATAATGTAGGTGACGGCGGTGTCCGGAGCGGCAGATTAGGGGATAATAATATAATGTAGGTGTCGGCGATGTCGGGGATGGCAGACTAGGGGTTAATAAGTGTCAGATTAGGGGTGTTTAGACTCGGGGTTCATGTTAGGGTGTTAGGTGTAAACATAAATTTTATTTCCCCATAGGAATCAATGGGGCTGCATTAGGAGCTTTACGCTGCTTTTTTGCAGGTGTTTTTTTCAGCCGGCTCTCCCCCATTGATTCCTATGGGGAAATCGTGCACGAGCACGTTTTACCAACTCACCGCTAACTTAAGCAGCGCTGGTATTGAGGTGAGATGTGGAGCTAAATTTTGCTCTTCGCTCACTTTTTTGTGGCTCACGCCGGTTTTCTAAAAACCTGTAATACCAGCGCTGTCTGTCAGTGAGCGGTGAGCTTAAACTGCTCGTTAGCTAGGTGAGTGTTTGCCAATACCACCGCTATTGGTTATCAAGAGTTACTTGTATTCTTTGAATGGCATTCATCTAGGAAACAGCAGACCACAACATTCACAATGCAATGTTCGCAAAGGGCCTCCCAGATGCTCAACACAATTGTATAATGGATACAATGTTGTATGGCGTTATATAAAGGAGCCAGAAAGATTGGTGTTATCATCTGATGAAACCCTGTGAACCAGACCCAAGAGGAAAGGAGTGAAATCCACGATTCTGGTCGTTTAAGAGCCACGTTCATTTAGTGCCCTATGCTGGAGTGGTGACAAGGCTGTTTGGTGCCTGGATATCTCCATTATTATCGGATGCAAGAAGTAGGCGCTGTGGCCTGCTGTTTCTTAGAAGAGCGCCATTCATTAGTACTGATTATATCCTATAACCGTAGAAGTTGCAAACACTGTGTGGCGTTCCTTATTTTGTCAACTATAATGAGTAAATGTTGTGATTTGCCCCTATTTTTTTAATCGCGGCTATTGATGAACTTCTTGAGAGTTTGTAGCGGTGAAAGCCGTTTACATTGAGCCACATTCCTAAATTTGCTGAATGTTGTATAGTGGACTCACATACTTTATCCTGAAGCCATTCTGTATGTGGGAGTCCTTTTTATTCATCTTGGTATTTCCCGTGTGTGCTATCAGCACTAAGGGGCCTATTTATGAAAGGCCTGTTGCGGATCATGTCCGACAGACCTCGCTGAATGCGGAGAGCAATACGCTCTCCGCATTCAGCATTGCACCAGAAGCTCTTGTGAACTGCTGGTGCAATGCCGCCCCCTGCAGATTTGCAGCCGCTAGTAGGGGGGTGTCAATTAACCCGATCGTATTCAATTGGGTTGAATTGCGGCGATGTCTGTCCGCCTCCTCAGAGCAGGTGGACAGGTTATGGAGCAGCTGTCTTTAGACCGCTCCTCCATAACTTGTATTTCTGGTGAGTCTGAAGACTTGCCAGAAACAAGGGCCCTCAAGCTCCATACAGAGCTTGATAAATGGGCCCTGATGTCTGTCTGCCTCCTCAGAGCAGGCAGACAGGTTATGGAGCATCGGTCTTTAGACCGCTGCTTCATGACTTGTGTTTCTGGCGAGTCTGAAGGCTGGCCAGAAACACGGGCCCTCAAGCTCCGTACAGAGCTTGATAAATGGGCCCCTAAGTGCCCAGAATTTCTTTATCACTGTTATATGGGACTGCATCAAACACACAACATGGTCCTAAAGTATTCAATCCTGGCCAGTTTTTTTTTAGGGTTTTATATGTGCAAGTGTGAATATTTTGGTATAGTTTTTTCAATAAATTTATTTATTTATATATATATATATATATATATATATATATATATATATATATATATATATATATATATATATTTATATATTTAATGTGCAGCTATTTGTCATAATTTTCTACACTCTTTTTCATTTGCATGATATAATTACTATGACTGCTGCACTTATTATTAACTCTATATAGTACCAAGTGCACTCTGTAAATTATCTGTTTTATTCAACAGAGTTCCTGTCATCTTGGGTTCCACATTGGATTCCAAATATGCAGTAGATCTCTGCTTATAGCTTGTTGGTTTGTGCCTTACATCCTTATCTTTGTTACCTAACTGGCTATTTGAAGCCAGAACAGTTCAGCAGTGATCCAGCAAAAAAAAAAAAAAAAAGAAGCCAAAAAGAGTCACTAATACCCACCCCCCAAGGAATCAGCTTCTAGTCAGTTAGTTCCTATGAGAAAGCACCAGCAGAGGGTGCAAAGCATGTCAGATGTTTGGTGATTTTTAACTTGTTCAAATAAAGGATATGTTTGACTTTCAAAATCCCTTTTCTTTTTAAGTGCACCAGTCTCTTTTTTTTCTGGGGCAAAGAGAAATTTGCATATTTGTGATTATAAAAGTGACAACATTTATGCATATCATGTGGCAACCAATACAACCACTCACATGCAAATATACAATTCACATACATAAATACAACAAACACATAAAAAAACTCTGGATAGTTTAGGGCTACTTGACCAAAATATTTAGAAATTAGACCTACAATACCTAAACCCCTCATATACCTCACCTGAGAGCAGATAAAATGATTCTCTGCAGGTTAACTACTCCACCACAGATATTAGATACAACAAATTGTAAAAGATCAACTTATATAAAACACCAAACCAGGGTATTGTCAAATTCACAGGTGATAGGTAATCTTTAAACATACTAAGGAATCTATAGGCGTTAGATGTGCAAATATATAATAGTCTAAATCCCATATGATTCTCAGTGGCATTGCTAATGCACAGTCTGTGTAAATTAAGACGTTTTTTTCATACCTTAACAGCCATTCCCCTCCAGGGCATTTATGTATTTTAATCCAAAATCCAGTTCATACAGTACATGGCATCTCTGATTCAAAATAACAATAACATCAACGTGCTCAATATTATATGCATACTCAATTTTACAGATTCATCACTTCAAATGTTCATCACACATTAGTAATCACATTTTTGGGCCTGCCATTTCAAACATACTTTACATACGGCTTTAAAGAATCTACAAAAGCAGTAACACAGACGTCCTACACACAGTCGTTTTAAAGCAAGTGAGACAAGCTTTCTTTCTCCAAATGTGGCTACTAGAAAGCAACTTCTGCCCTAAACACATTTCAGCTCCAGCATAGTGTGTATTGGCTTCTTCTGAGCTAATGTAATTCTCCAGTTGAAAGGACAGTCAACACCAGAATTTTTGTTGTTTTAAAAGATAGATACTCCCTTAATTACTTATTCCTTAGTTTTGCATAACCAACACAGTTACAATACTGCATGTTTTACCTCTGTGATTATTTTGTATCTAAGTCTCTGCAGACTGCCCCCTTATTTCCGTTCTTTTGACAGACTTGCATTTTAGCCAATCAGTGCTCACTCCTCTGTGCATGAGCTCAATGTTATCTATATGAAACACATGAACTAACCCCCTCTAGTGGTGAAAAACTGTCAAATGCAGAGGCTGCCTTCAAGATCTAAGAAATTAGCATATGAACCTACTAGGTTTAACTTTCAACTAAGAATACCAAGAGAACAAAGCAAAATTGGTGGAAAAGGAAATTGGACAGTTAATTAAAATTACATGCCCTATTTGAATCATGAAAGATTTGTTTGGACTTGACTTTCCCTTTAAAGCCTTAAAAGCTCAGACACAAATCCTGACCATCAATAAGAAAAGTTTTAAAACCACCAGATTAATTACAATTAAAACATGCAGTGAAACACATCTGCTGTTAAAATGTTTTTAAACATAGAGTTTTAGACCACACAGAAGGAAGCTATTTAAATTGATATGTTCTGATTAACAATTATTATCTTACATCATAAAGCATTCTACTCTCTTTTCATATGCACCTATTATGTTTTACTGAAATACTTTAACTTTAAAATATAAAGTCATTTTACATAAGGCAAGCAAAACTCAAATGTCTCATTGGGGGATAAAGTGCCTTATATATTTATCTACTCTCTTTTTGTAGATGACATCCATTCGGATCCTCACCTGGGCCATTTTTATTTTCTCAATCAACCCCAATAATTGTAAGACTATCTGTCCATTTCCCATGATCACCAAGATTACAAGTTGTGCGCTAAACCTGGTGCGTAAATAACGCAAAAAATTTAGCGGTACCGCACTTTCCATAGCGCTGCCATTACAAGTTACAAAAAAAACTTATTTTGTTGTGCGATATGGTGCGCTAAGCTTCATATCATGCACATTTTCCCCCATAGACATCAATAGAGAGAAAGTGTTAGAAAAAAACGAATACCTGCGATTGCTGAAAGTCTATCGCTATAACATAATCCCCATTTATGTCTATGGGGACAAGAAGGTCATGTAAAACAGCCTAACATAAATCCCTAGTCTAAATACCCCTAATTCGCCACCCCCCGACATCGCCAACACTAATTAAAATTATTAACCCCTAATCCGCCACACACCCGCATCGCTAACACCTAAATAAACCTATTAACCCCTAAACCGCTGGTGCCCTACATCACAAATACTAAACTAAAGCTATTAACCCCTAAACCGCTGCCCCTTCCACATCGCAAATACTAAACTAAACCTGTTAACACCTAAACCGCCGCCCCCCACATCGCAACACACTAAATTAAACTATTAACCCCTAAACCTAACACTCCCTAATTTTAAATTAAAGTTACATAATAACTACCTTTAAATAAAAAAAAACTTACCTGTGAAATTAAAAAAACTAAGGTTAAACTAAAAATAAACCTGATTTTATTTATTCCTATTTAAAAAAACTAAAATAAATGAAATATAAAAAATCCTAAGTTACAACATTTAAAAATCCTAACACTACGAAAAATAAAAAAAACTAACTTTACAAAAAAAACACTCAAATTACGAAAAATAAAAAAAATCTAAGATTACAAAAAATAATAAACAATTATCCAAAATAATAAAAATTAAACCTAATCTAATACCCCTATAAAAACAAAAAAGCCACCCCAAAATAAAAACACTGCCTAATCTAACAATATACTACCAATAGCCCTTAAAATAACCTTTTGTGGGGTATTGCCCTGAATCAATCATCTATTTTACATAAACAAATTACAAAATACCATAACAGTAAAACCCTCCACCCAACTAACCCCCCAAAATAAAAAAAACTAACTCTAAAAAATCCTAAGCTACCCATTGCCCCATAAAAGGAGCATTTGTATGGGCATTGCCCTCAGAAGGACAATCAGCTCTTTAGTGCCAATTAAATTAAAAAACCCCTAATCTAAAAAAAAAACACGCCCCAAAAAAACATTAAAATAAAATAACACTAACCTCAAAAAATGTACTCACCATTCCTGAAGTCCGGCAATGAAGGTCTTCATCCATGCGGCTCCATCTTCATCCATTGCGGGACCATCTTCTATCTTCTTCCCGGAGGTGTGGAGCAGTCTTCCCTGAAGCGCAGATCCTGAGCAGTGGTCCTCTTCAGCAGCGGTGGTCCTCATTGGCGTGGAGGCTCCTCTTGAATCCATTTATATTTGGGGTACCTTGCATTCCTATTGGCTGAAATATTCAAATCAACCAATAGGATGAGAGCTGCTTAAATTCTATTGGCTGATTTAAACCTTGGTAATGTTAGTTTTTTTTTCCGTAGTGTTAGGATTTTTACATTTTGTAACTTAGGTTTTTTTATTTTTCGTTTATTTTAGTTTTTTTAAAATAGTTATATTAGGTTTATTTACAGTTTAAAATGACAGTATACACACATTTTCATATAACTGCATTTAATAGACACTACTATAGAATAATATGCACAGATAGTGTTATAAAAATCCAGTATAAAACCATTTAAAAACTTTCTTAGAAGCTTCCAGTTTAGCTCTGTTTAAAAGGTTACTGGAACACCCACTGCAAGTGGGAAATAGCAGACACTCTCCCCCTACCCCTTCCTTTGCATATGAAAAGACCCTTTACACAAACAGAAGCAAGCTTGATTAGGTATACGTCGGTATTCTCCTAAAACTTTGAGGCTTGGTTAGGAGTCTGAAAATCAGAGCAATGTTATTTAAAAAAATAAGTCAAACTATCCATTTAAAAAACAAACAAACAAAAAAAACTGTATGGACTATATAAATGGATCATCTACAAAACATTTATGCAAAAAAAAATCTAATGTATAATGTCCCTTTAAGCTTAGTTTTTTATTTTTATTTCACAGATAAGTATTTTTATTTAAAGGTAGTTATATTGTAACTTTAATTTAAAGTTAGAGGGTGTTAGGTTTAGGTTTAGTTTAATTAAGTGTGTTGCGAAGTGGGGGACGCTGTTTAAGGGCCAATAGGTTTATTTTAGTAGAAGCCATGTGGGGGAGGGGCAGGGGATTAGGGGTTAATACTTTATTTTAGTGTTGGTGATGTGGGTGGGTGGTGGATTAGGGGTTAATAGGTTTAACCCCTTAATGACCGCAGCACTTTTCCATTTTCTGTCCGTTTGGGACCAAGGCTATTTTTACATTTTTGCGGTGTTTGTGTTTAGCTGTAATTTTCCTCTTACTCATTTACTGTACCCACACATATTATATACCGTTTTTCTCGCCATTAAATTGACTTTCAAAAGATACCATAATTTTCATCATATCTTATAATTTACTATAAAAAACATTATAAAATATGAGGAAAAAATGGAAAAAAACACATTTTTTCTAACTTTGACCCCCAAAATCTGTTACACATCTACAACCACCAAAAAACACCCATGCTAAATAGTTTCTAAATTTTGTCCTGAGTTTAGAAATACCCAATGTTTACATGTTCTTTGCTTTTTTTGCAAGTTATAGGGCCATAAATACAAGTAGCACTTTGCTATTTCCAAACCACTTTTTTTCAAAATTAGCGCTAGTTACATTGGAACACTAATATCTTTCAGGAATCCCTGAATATCCATTGACATGTATATATTTTTTTTTAGAAGACATCCCAAAGTATTGATCTAGGCCCATTTTGGTATATTTCATGCCACCATTTCACCGCCAAATGCGATCAAATAAAAATTTTTTTTCACTTTTTCACAAATATTTTCACAAACTTTAGGTTTCTCACTGAAATTATTTACAAACAACTTATGCAATTATAGCATAAATGGTTGTAAATGCTTCTCTGGGATCCCCTTTGTTCAGAAATAGCAGACATATATGGCTTTGGCTTTGCTTTTTGGTAATTAGAAGGCTGCTAAATGCCCCTGCGCAAAATACGCGTATTATGCCCAGCAGTGAAGGGGTTAATTAGGGAGCATGTAGGGAGCTTCTAGGGTTAATTTTAGCTTTAGTGTAGTGTAGTAGACAACCCCAAGTATTGATATAGGCCCATTTTGGTATATTTCATGCCACCATTTCACCGCCAAATGCGATCAAATTAAAAAAAACGTTAATTTTTTCACAATTTTAGGTTTCTCACTGAAATTATTTACAAACAGCTTGTGCAATTATGGCACAAATGGTTGTAAATGCTTCTCTGGGATGCCCTTTGTTCAGAAATAGCAGACATATATGACTTTGGCGTTGCTTTTTGGTAATTAGAAAGTCGCTAAATGCTGCTGCGCATCACACGTGTATTATGGCTAGCAGTGAAGGGGTTAATTAGGTAGTGTGTAGGGAGCTTGCAGGGTTAATTTTAGCTTTAGTGTAGAGTTCAGCCTCCCACCTGACACATCCCACCCCCTGATCCCTCCCAAACAGCTCCCTTCCCTCCCCCACCCCACTATTGTCCCCGCCATCTTAAGTACTGGCAGAAAGTCTGCCAGTACTAAAATAAAAGATTTTTTTTTTTTAAAAAAAAAAAAAAAAAAGAAGCATATTTACATATGCTGTGTTTAGGATCCCCCCTTAGCCCCCAACCTCCCTGATCCCCCCCAAAACAGCTCTCTAAGCCTCCCCCTCTGCCTTATTGGGGGCCATCTTGGGTACTGGCAGCTGTCTGCCAGTACCCATTTTGCACAATCAAATATTTATTTCATTTTTATGAACAAAGTTATCAATGAGCTCCTTTACTTTCTACTATAGACATCTCACATGCTGCTGATTGGAGCCAACCCCCACCACCTAAATAACGAATACGGTGGTTTTTTTTTAATTACTCGTCCCACTTTTATTTTGGGACACATTTTTTTCTGTAGTGCAGCGGTCCCCACCCGGTCCCTGCCCCGGCGCGCACCCGCGCGCGCCCCCTCGTGCACGTGCGCGCGCCCCCGGACTTGCACGCCCACGATCCCGCCCCCCTCCACATGACAAGGGCCATCGATGGCCGCCACCCAC
This sequence comes from Bombina bombina, assembly GCF_027579735.1. Taxonomy (NCBI): domain Eukaryota; kingdom Metazoa; phylum Chordata; class Amphibia; order Anura; family Bombinatoridae; genus Bombina; species Bombina bombina. The sequence continues at coordinate 315,135,845 of NC_069501.1, forward strand.
CTCCCACACCGGCTCCCACCCACCAACGATACCGGCCATCGATGTCCGGTGCAGAGAGGGCCACAGAGTGGCTCTCTCTGCATCGGATGGCCATCTAAGGTTATTGCAGGATGCCTCCATATCGAGGCATCACTGCAATAACCGGAAAGCAGCTGGAAGCGAGCAGGATCGCTTCCAGCTGCTTTCCACACCGAGGACGTGCAGGGTACGTTCTCAGGCATTAACTGCCTTTTTTCTGAGGACGTACCCTGCACGTCCTCGGTCATTAAGGGGTTAATATAGTATTTGCGATCGGGAGGATATCGGTTTAGGGGTTAATAGGTAGTTTATCGGTGTAAGTGTACTTGCAAAATGGATCGTTGCAGTATAAGCTATAACGCTAGCGTAATAGCCTGACCGAACAACTTGTAATACAGCAGACCTGAACATTACACACTCAAAAGCCATTTTTTGGGTGCGGAATGGAGAGTTGCGGTACAGTCTAAAACGCTTGCGTTATAGCTGTACTGCTGTGACTTGTAATACAGGAGACCTACCATTCCGCGCCCAAAGGCCGATTTTTCAGCGGTATAGCTGTACCGCACAAATTGTAATCTTGCTGGATGTTTCTTAAAATGTCTCACAAAACTACTAATGATATCACCATAGGCAATGACATCTGTATGTTCTATAATAGGGTCCTTTAGTGCTCTCATTCCTTTGGACACTTAAAACAAGGAACACAATCCAGATATCACATAAATTACTCCTTATATCTTGTGGGGTTTTTTGGCTAGTAATTCAGCTACCCATGCCAAAGGCAATTGCCTACAGTGTAATCAGTTCACCAGGACTTCCTCTCTGCCAACTGCTGTTTCAGTTTAACAGTTTTCAGTGACTTTTTAGTGTGCCAGTGACCAACTTATGCTTCATTGTCAAGTATACAGTACTGCAGCCTTTTTTGAAGAGATTTGAAACCCCAAAAAATTAGTTTGTGATTCAGACATGGGGGCTGATTTATCAGCCAATAGAATTTCTTGTGAAATTAGGCAGTCTTCTACTCCCCTTTTTAGAGGCATACAATAATTTACTAAAATCCTCAAAGCATTTATATCTAAGGTCTAATGGATCTTATGGATGTATAAGTACATGTAACATTCCCTGCTGTATAATTTTTTTCTCTGTGCAAATGTCTAATTCAAACAATATAAAAACACAAATAGTAGTAATAGACACCAATACATGTTTTGGAAAAGGTACTTACTCAACTTACAAATGTTGGTATACAAATTATAATGCCCACACCCTGAATTTGTTAATATACCTAGTGCTGCCCTGAGTTTTCCCCAATTACTATATTTTCTATTTACTTTCGCGTTATGTGAAGAGAACCTTCAGGTAAAACGCATGATACATGTTATGGCTCAAGTCAAAAAGAAATCTAAAGAAATTAAAAATATTATTTATAATGTATTAGGTGATGTAAGTCAGTCATTTGAATAATAAATATTTGTATGATTTATGTTTCATAATTTAATTAATCTTTCTATATATTACACTTAAAAAGGTGTCTTATTCCAGTATAATATATATTTATTTTTTTGACTTTTTAAAGAAGAGAAACACTGCTAAAATATATATACAGTATATCACGATTGGGAGTTTTTCATTACAAGTAAAACGGAATCAATGTGTGGTAATCACTTGATGATAAGTAATCAATAATAGATTATACATTTAGTAAGTATATAGAAGAACATTGAGTTTGTGAAATATTCTTGTGATTGACAGTGACATTTAACATCAACACAAAGCATAAAGTGGGACGTAAATAAAGTGAAGTAACTCAGAGGGAATAAGACAAGTGAGTGAGGAACTGCTAAAAATGACAATGAGAATAATGAAATATATGGTGATATAGGGATATGACAAGGTTATAATGAGGCAAGAATAAATCTGACATTAGCCAAAGATGACAAGAACATGAGACTAAGGCAAAAAATAAAATAATAAAATAAAAGTTAAAGAATCTTATATGCCTTTACAGACAACATTTTCTACTAGTATACATATAAATGAAATATTTTGTAATATATCGTTTTTTTAATCTGTATTTAGTTATAAAGAGAAATCATTTATACAATGTATTTGTAATCATTGTTGATGGCTAAAACTGAATTAATATTGTTATATAGGTAACTATTTTATAGGACATCAATTTCATAATTGAATCTACTTTTTGCATTGTATTAGCTATTCATACCATTAGCAGGTAAATATATAATTTGTGTTGTTTTACAACGCTGGTAAAGTTCACTATACATAAGTTACATTTAGCATAGATGCTATTTTAAGTACTTTATAGATAGCAACATGAGAAAAACATTGATGAATGGCACTGCATGTTGACATCATGCAGAAGGAAACTAAATTACGTGTAGACCCATGAATGACTGGAGAATTGAAAGAAATATCATTGACTGCAATGAAACCTTTGGATGTATAAGAATATGAGAAATGTTAAGGAAGTGAACTGAAATAATGGTGCAGTAAATCTGACATAAGCCTATACTGACAAGTATATTAAAATTCCATGAGTATATGGGAAAAAATAGCATAAAAAGAATATGTAGGATATTTTTTTCATAATTCAAGATGGTAAGTCAAATTTACAGTTTAATATGCAAGGCAATATCATCTTTGCTTACAAGAAGATACATCATTGGCATTGGCATTATTTGACATTATGAATAAAACTGAAATAATTCTGCTTTTGGTAGGTTGGCAACAACTTGATCTATTGATTGTCTGACTAAGATTGTCACATTATTAAGATATGCTTTCCTGCGCCTAAATATATTTTAAAATGCTTAAATGACGTAGTTTAATGCTAATTGTAAATTTATAGGGGCATATGTTTTATGTTTTAACATTTTGTGTTGGAATAATTGTAAATTGCCTAAATTGCAAATTGTTTGAAAAGAAAATAATATTATATTTATATTATAATAATGATAATATTGGACCAATGGCAAAGCAAATAAGTATGAAACTTATGGATAATAATAATAAGGGTATTTATTTACTCAATCTAAATCAGAGACATTTTTTATTAAATTTACTTAACTGGATTCCAGTCTGTAAGCCTTGCTGTGTAAAAACATCATATACCAGATAAGGCAACTTTTTTTTCATCATTTAAAAAAAGATTTTCTATTCAATAAGAATAGCTTAAATCAGGGGCCAGCAACCTTGGACCCCAGATGTTTTGGAACTACATTTCCCACTATGCTCAGACAGCCTAAAGAGTGTCTCAGCATCATGCATGGGAAATGTAGTTCCAAAAAAAGCTGACCCCTGGCTTAAAGGACCATTAAATACAGTACATTTATATAATCAACAAATACATGATAAAAAGTCAATGTGATAACACTTAGGGCTCCATTTATTAAGCAGCAGATTCTGCTTCGGAGCCCCATCATTTAAGGTCTGCCTGAAACGGAAGTTAAGAAGCAGCAGTCGTAAGACCACATACGATCGGGATGATTGACGGTAGGGGGCAGCATTGCACAAGAATCATGTCCACTCGCCTATTCAGAGTCCTGCTGCTTCTCATTCTTATACTATCTCTGGCTGTCATACCAGACAGTCACTTTTCCAGCAACAGCTTCCCCCCCCCCACTACCAGTGTCCTATTTAACCTGCATCCAACGGCGAACAGGTGATCCGGGACCTGAGAGGGGTGGCACCTGCAGCTCTGCAACAGTTATTTGCAAGGTGCCTAACCACGCTTCGTGGCTTGCGGTGCTCTGTTACTTCCCCGACTGTGACTCCAGACTCATTGACTGCAGTTAAGATGGTGCTTGTTTAGCACCGCGCCTACGGGTATGAACATGCTGAAATGGTGAGTTGTGCTGAAATTACATTGTGAACTGCTCCCATAAAGGAAAAAAAATTCTCTGCTTAAGTTGTAACAAGCTGAGCAATATACTGCGTGTACATGAATTGTTCAAAAAGTTCAGTAATGCATTAGATCCTGATATGCCCCATAGTGGTGAGGGTGGGCGCTATCACATTGGTATAAAAAGAGAGAGAGATGCACTCAGCTGAGACAGAACATAAACTAGAATAACTTCCATCGCGGAAAAACAAAAGCTCCGTAATGCAGCCCCATCGATGTCTATGGGGAAAAAAAGTTATGTTTAAACCTAACACCCTAACATAAACCCTATGTTTAAACACCCCTAATCTGCGACCCCCAACATCGCAGACGCCTGCCTACTGTTATTAACCCCTAATCTGCCGCTCCCGATATCGCCGGCTCATAAATAAAATTATTAACCCCTAATCTGCTGCTCCCAATATCACCGCCACTATACTACATTTAATAACCCCTATTCTTCCAAACCCCAACATCGCCCACAATATACTAAAGTTATTAACCCTATTCTGCTGCTCCCCAACATTGCTGCAACTAAATAAAGTTATTAACCCCTAAACCTCTGGCCTCCCACATCACTAAAACTAAATAAACCTATTAACCCCTAAACCGCCAGTCCCCCACATCAAAATAAACTAAATTAAACTAGTAACCACTAAACCTAATGCCCACCTAACTTTATATTAAATTTACAATTTCCCTAGCTTAGATTAAATTAAAATTTACCTGGCAAATTAAAAAAAATAAGTTTAAACTAACAATTAAACTAATATAATTATTAAACTAAAATTAAACTAACTACCAATTAAATAAAACTAAACTACACATTAAAAAAAATCCTAACACTACAATTGCAAAGTATCTAATTACAAAAAAATAACAAAATACTACAAAAATAAAAAACGAAATTATCCAAAATAAAAAAGAATTACACCTAATCTAATAGCCCTATCAAAATAAAAAAGCCCACCCAAAATAAAAAAAAACCCTAGCCTACAATAAATTACCAATGGCCCTTAAAAGGGCCTTTTGTGGGGCATTGCCCCAAAGATATACATAGTAACATAGTAACATAGTAGACAAGGTTAAAAAAAGACAGAAGTCCATCGAGTTCAACCTATACAAATCTAAAATACTTGACCCATTTAATATTAGCAATCATATTTATGAATTTTATTTATAGACAGAAATGTATCCAAACAATTTTTAAATGTATCTAGGGTATTGGCATTCACTACCTCCTTTGGTAATGAGTTCTACAATTTTATTGCTCTTACAGTGAAAAAACATTTCCATTGCAGGAGATTAAATCTCCTTTCCTCCAACCTTAAATTGTGACCTTTTGTCACAAGCAATTTTCTTGGAATAAACAGAGCTTCTGCCATCTCTGCATATGGGCTTTGAATATATTTATATAAAGTAATCATGTCACCTCTCAAGCGCCTTTTTTCTAAAGAAAAAAGACCCAGTTTGGCTAGCCTCTCCTCATAGCTTAACTTCTCCAATTTCCTTATTAGTTTTGTGGCCCATCTCTAAACTTTTTTCTAGTTCTGCAGTATCTTTTTTTGTAATCGGTCCCCAGAACCGCACTCCCTACTCAAGCTGAGGTCTTACCAGTAGTTTATATAGTGACAGAAATAAGCTTTCCTCCCTTGAATCAATGCCTCTTTCAATACATGCCAGTATCTTATTAGCCTTTGAAGCCACTGCCCTGCATTGTGCACCCATCTTTAGCTTGTTATCTATTACTACTCCCAAATCCCTTTCCTCCTCTGTTTGGCTAAGTCTTGTCCAATTTAAATAATATGTTGCCTGCTTATTTTTACTTCCAAATGTAGAACCTTGCATTTTCCTGTATTAAATCTCATATTCCATTTACCTGCCCATACTTCTAATTATTTCAGATCCCTTTGTAATGAAAGTTCATCCTCCTCTGACCTAATGACCTTACTTAACTTAGTATTATCTGCAAAAATAGAGATGTTGCTATTTAATGCTTGCTCCATTTCCATCATTTATAAAAATATTAAAAAGAACAGGGCCTAGTACTGATCTCTGGGGGACTCCACTGTTTACCTTTATCCAATCTGAATATGATCCATTTACTATTACTCATTGCTCCCTATCTTCTATCCAGTTATTTATCCATGAGCTAACATTTTCAGCTATTCACAGTCCCTTAATTTTGTGCATTAATCTCTCATGTGGCACTGCATCAAACGCCTTTGCAAAATCTAAGTATATCACATCAACTGATTCCCCTTTATTTGTATTTTTACTTACTTCCTCATGGGGGATATTTATCAAAGCCTCAACTTTGTTGCATTTGCCGGCCCCAATACGCTCGCCTAACATCGCCTAACAACAACGCCGCGTATCTCAATATGCTCTCCGGCAAAAAGACGCACACCAAGCATTGGACTGTTGTTAACTAGCAGTCATTGATCTCGCGTCTATTCAACTTCTTCCCAACATTATTTATACCCTGTCACTAAACACCGCCAGTATACTAAAATGTTTAACCCCTATCCCTCCCCAACCCCGCCGTAACCAAAATAAAGTTATTAACCCCTATCCCGCCGCTCCACGACCCCGCCGCAACATAAATAAAGATATTAACCCCTATCCCGCCGCTTCCTGCCACTGCCGCCACTAAATAAACGTATTAACCCCTAAACCTCTGGTGTCCCACATCACCACCACTAACTAAACCTATTAACCCCTAAACTGTCATTCCCCCACATTGCCAAAAACTAAATTAAGCTGTTAACCCCTAAAACTAACAACTCGCTAACTTTAAATTAAAATTACAACATCCCTATCTTCAAATACATTTAAACTTACCTGCAGAATTAAAATAAACTTTTTTTAAACTATTAATTAACCTACCCTATTATACTACAATTAAATTAAACTGCCAATTAAATTCCCTAAATTGCATATTAAAAAACCCTAAACCTACTCAAATGATTTAAATATACTATTAAACCTTATTAAAAGTACTACATTACCAAAAAATAAAGAAATAAATAAAAAAAAAACACTAAATTACGAAAAATAAAAAACCTCATTATCAAAAGTAAAAAAGAATTACACCTAATCTAATAGCCCTATTAAAATAAAAAGCCCCCCCAAAATTAAAAAAACCCTAACCTACAATAAACTACCAATGGTCCTTAAAAGGGCCTTTGTGGGGCATTGCCCCAAAGATATCAGCTCTTTTACCTGTAAAAAAAAAAAATACAAACACCCCCCCAACAGTTACACCCACCACCAACCCAACCAACCCCCCAAATAAAAAACCTATCTAAAATAACCTAATCTCCCCATTGCCCTGAAAAGGGCATTTGTATGGGCATTGCCCTTAAAAGGGCATCTAGCTCTTTTACATGCCCAGACCCTAATCTAAAAATAAAACCCACCCAAAAAACCCTTAAGAAAACCTGACACTAACCCCTGATGATCCACGTACAGTTCTTGAAGTCCCGCTTGAAGGATCCATCCAGCCGGAGAAGTCATCATCCAGGTGGCAAGAAGTCTTCATCCGGGCGGCCTCTTCATCCAGCCGGAGAAGTCCTCATCCAGTCAGCATCTTCTATCTTCATCCATCCGGCGCGGAGTGGATCCATCCTGAAGACATAAGGCACGGAGCATCCTCTTCATACAGTCGCCGCAGTAAACTGAAACGTCAATGTAAGTGACGTCATCCAAGATGGCATCCCTTGCAATCCTATTGACTGAAAGATTTCAATCAGCCAATAGGATTAGAGCTGTTGGGGGGTGTTTGTATTTTTTTTTACAGGTAAAAGAGCTGATAACTTTGGGGCAATGCCCCACAAAAGGCCATTTTAAGAGTCATTAGTAGTTTATTGTAGGCTAGGATTTTTTTGATTTTTTTTGTGGGGCTTTTTTATTTTGATAGGTCAGTTAATAACAAATGGGTTAAAGTTAATAACAAATGGGTTAAAGTTAACTATAAAAAACCCAAAGATAAAAGAAAGAATATCATTAGTGGAACTGTACATACCACTAACAACTATTCCAATAAACATTAGAATTCTGGGTATGGAACTCATTCTCCAGGCCCCTCCAGACAAAACAGTGACTCCTGGAGAAGGAGAGAATATGATAGTGATCCACAATATTATACAAATATAATGAATCACTATACTCCGAGACCATATTCAAATGATCATAGAAATCATGAGAGCACTTTCTATGATAGAAATCCAAGGGTAACTAGAGATCAGCATTTTAATAGTAATCATTTGGATCACATACACTATCAGCAACAGAGTTTTAATTATGGGCACTAGAACAAAGATCTGACAAAACTCAGGTTTTTCATTCAAATCGGAATCAAAACAATCATACACCACATTCAAGACATGCACCTATTCATCTAAAACAGTTAGAAAGGGTCTCCGCAAGAGAAGAGTTTTCAACTCCCTCAAAAAAATGAACATACGCCAACGTGGCAGCAAAGGGCAAGCCAAATCAACCAAAAAGGAGAAACTTAAGAGAATGAAAGATGGTATATTTAATCTTTCTAGTCATACACTTACCAATGAAGAAATCAATAGAGGCCTTTCTTTTTGCCCCTCCAATAGCCATAATTTATTCGAATTATACGTAGACCTTAATAGGTTTATAAGAAAACTGTCACTACAAAGGTATTTTTGTGACAAGAAACTAAGTCACAAAGCTCAGACTCCTATTATTACTGACAATATGGCGGAAAGACCATGCACAGACATAGTTTATTTTGAACCTGACAGTCTTTGTAAATCACTATTTTTTTTTTAAGACAACATTTTTATTGAGGTTACGACAGATACAAGTATACAGTGGTAAGACATATTTAGGTAAGTCTTTTCATGTTACATAGTAGGCATAACACCATATAATAAATATCTTGCATATGGATATACGCCAGACCTCATAAGAGATCTGGCCTATATGGAGGAACCTCATTTACATTATAAATAAACACATGGTGCAAGGCATCTAGTGACATTAGCAGCAGTCTCTGACCATAGGTCATTGGTGATAGATGACCTTGCAAAACACACTGGAGCTGTGAACCTCAGCTCCATTAACATAAACAAAGAGAAACATAATTTCAAAAGCTATGTGATAACACTGGTTCACATCGATACATCTTGATGTGATAATAATTTCAAATGGCGCTATACGAGATATATCATGGAAAGTAGACGCAAAGAGAGAAAAAAGGGAGAGCATATTAATTGATAGATAGAGATAAGGACAACCAGAAAAGATAGGAAAATAGGGGGGAGGGAGGGTAAGGGGGGGCAGGGAGCAGCAGGTCATCATTCATGCTCAAACTTTGGTCAGCATACTTTATTGGAGCGTATCTCACATGGACCATATGTCAGAGTGTAAGTCTATGAGTCCCCTGTTTATATATACTGCTTCCTCCATCGTTCGCACAGTAGAGATTATCTCTATATCTTTCCCCAAATGGAGGGCACTGTGTTGTTTCCAATGTCTTGCAATGGAAAGCTTGGTAGACATCAGCAGATATAAAAAGAGGTGTTTAAGGGGTTTGGGAATGTTGAGATGAAGTAGGTAGGTATCTGGGTCCCTATCTGTCGGGATGGCGAGGAGTCCGCACAGGGCAAGAACTCTAGTCCATAGATTCTGGATTTCTGGGAAACTCCACCAGATGTGTAGATCATCCTCTTTTTGGTCACATCCTCTCCAGCACCTGTCAGAGACAGGAGGAGATAATCTGTGTAGTCGACTGAGCACCCAGTGCCATCTTGTAAGTAATTTATAGAAAAGTTCAAAAAACGTTATGCTGTGTATTGCCTGTCTAGTGTGGGCTATAGCTCCCATCCATTCTTGACCATCAAAAACCCTGTCTAGATCCCTCTCCCATGCCAGGATATTATGTGTCTTCTGAAGAGTTGGGTAGTTGTGGATGCATTGGTAGTGTGACGTCAAAGGTCGGTATCCCTGCATTCCTATCAGGAGCCTAGATTCCCATAATGTGGGCATGCGTGGCACAGATTTAAAAAAGTGCCAGCTGTGCAACAGTGACCGGAAACACGTGACTTCAAAATACATTTTACGTGGGATTGTGAAATGTGTTATGAGGGTGTGTCTTGTGGCCCAGGAGTTATCAATATACATATCTTTAGTAGTCTTTATGGGGAGAGAAGACCAGTCAGAGGTACTAGAGTCCAGGAGCCCCCTAGGGAGCCCCCGGACACCATGGATGGGGGATGGGTGGGGGGCCACCCTCAGGGAGTGATGTAATTTATGCCACAAACTGAGGCAATGTTTTATTATGGGGTTGGATGTGAGGGAGAGTGGTCTACATTTCAGCGGGATCCAAATTAGATCTCGAAGAAGGACATTGTGGGGTAATGATGCTTGCTCTATTTCATACCATCGGGGGTGATCTTTGTTGAGGCCCCAACTCGATATTTGAGTTAGCATGGCGGCCTCATAATACATTCTGAGATTGGGAAGGCCCAATCCTCCTTTATCTAAAGGGGGCTGTAGTATCTTCCTTGCTACTCTGGGGTGAGAGTTGGCCCAGACATATCTATTAAGGAGCGATTGAAAACTGCCAAGGTAGGTATTAGGGAGTTGGAGGGGGAGGCATCTAAACAGATAGGTAAGTTTTGGCAAAAGCATCGTTTTAAAAGCAGAGATCCTGCCCATCCAAGAGGCCTTCTTGTATCTAGGAAGCATGAGCATCTGTCTGAGATCCCAGAGAAAATGGTTATAGTTTGTTGTCGTTACATTCTTAAAGTCATGTGACAGGAAGACACCCAGGTGTCGCAGTCCCTTAAGGTACCATTTAAAATTATGAGTGGCCTGAAGGATGTGAAGTTGAACAGCAGGAATATGGATCGGGTAAGCCTCTGTTTTAGTCATGCTTAGCTTGTAGAATGATATTTTACCAAATAGGTTAAACAGGTTCAAGAGATGAGGGAGCGATCGGTCAGGGTTAGTCAGGAAGACCGTCAGGTCGTCTGCGAAGAGGTTAAGCTTCTGATAAGTCCACTGAATATATATACTTTTGATGTCACTGCTCGCGTGAATGGCCTTGGCAAGTGGTTCTATGGTTAGGATGAAAATTAGGGGGGATAGTGGGCACCTCTGGTGGTTGCCATTTCTGAGGGCAAAGGGTCTGGAACATAATCCCAAGCCCCTCACACTGGTGGTCGGTTGAGAGTAAAGGGCTCCCACCACTCTGTAAAAGACCTTAGTTAAACCTGCAGTTTTGAGGACTGCCATCAAGTACTCCCAGTGCACCCTGTTGAACGCCTTCTCTGTGTCGAACAGGGTGAGAAGGGGTCTCTCTGTTCCACAGGCCTCCGCAAACACGTTAAGGAGGCAGCGTGTACTACCCTGCCAATTTAATACGAAACCCACCTGGTCCCTATGTATGATCTTGAGCAATAGCTGACCTAATCTAGTGACCAATATTTGAGAAAAGATCTTGATGTCTAGGTTGATGAGCGAGATTGACCGATAACTTTTGCAAAGCGTCGGGTACTTTCCCTCTTTTGGGATGGTCAATATAAAGGCCTCTAAGTATTCTCGAGGTAGGAAGCCAATCTCAAGGATTTCAGCATACAGACGCTGAAAGTATGGTATCAGGAGGGGGGGAATAAGATTTGAAAAATCGGGGGGTAAATCCGTCTGGGTGAGGGCCTGTAATATTAGGGACTTAATGGCTTCCTTGACTTCCAAATTTGTTATAGGGTTAGCCAGGCAGTCAGCCTCATCGGTATCCAGTTTAAGGAGGTGGAGGGAGGACAGGAAATTATTAATGGAATGTGAGTCTGCTTTAGGTGTGTCAGGGAAGATTTCTAAGCTGTACAGCTCGCTATAGTAAGACATAAAGGCCAAAAGAGAGAGAACAGCACTCCATGAGATAGAACAGAAGCTGGAATAAATTCCATGCATGTTCATTTTTATTGAATTCCTCAGGGTGCCAGTTCTTTTTGCACACTATGCCCCTTCACAGAGAATAAATATCCTGAAGCATATCAGTCTGACCCTGCCTCTCCAATGTCTCTAGGGGCATGTGATGTTTTCCCTGAATAGCAGATTTTTTTGATCCATGTGGCCTTAGTTCTGGCTCGGTGCTTGGTGGCTAAAAGTCTATCTGCTCTATTGCCTTGATAATAGAAAAGCTTACGAAACTTAAGTAAAGATTCTTGCACCTTGATTGTCTCCTTGGTGGTGATTTCAGATCTAATTTGACCTATACATGTGGCTAGCACAGGACAAGGGTTTAGTTTATTTCAAATTTCTAGGGGTCTAAGTTACCCAAAAAGTTGAGCCAATGTGGCACCCCTCTTTCGCCTCAATCATGATGACCATTTCAGGAAATTTCCCCAGAGGAAAGCCTTTAGGGTCGCCCCCAAGAGTAGTTTCATTAGTTTGTTTGGTATCATTAAGTTTAAAAAAGTCTTGTATGTCTGATGCAGTCTGTTGGGACCAGGGGTTTTTGATGAAGTGGTCTGCTAGTCACTAGGATCTCAGACAGCCATCAGGGGGGAGTGGGTTAACAGTGGCCATTACCATCTCATGATCCGACCAGGGGCATATCACAATCATCGCAATACGTAGCCTATACAGGGTCCAAGGGTTTGTAAACAAATAGTCTATGCGGGAGTATGAATGGTGCGCCATAGAATAAAATGTATAGTCTCTGTTGTGTGTAGGCATCTACTGATGTCAAAATAGTTGTGTCTCATTAGGAGATTATGGAGTCTTCTATATAATAGGCTGGCCCCTTTGTCTGAGTCTGCATCCCTGTACGAATGCCTGTCCACCCTGGGGTCCCAGGTAGCATTGAAGTCTCCTCCTAGGAGTACAGACCCTCGCTTCAACTGCTCTACTTTCTCCAATAGCTGCCCTAAGAATGAGGTCAGGTGGGTGTTGGGGTCATAAACATTGACTAGGGTGTATATGGTATCATTCAGAGAACATACAATAATTGGAAATCTGCCCTCTGGATCCCTTTCTACCATAATAGGGGTAAATTTGACGTCTTGTCTAATAAGTATGGCTACCCCCCCTTTTTTTTAGTGTAAGAAGCTGTCTCGCAAATTGGGTATAAGGTAGATCTAAGAGTGTGGGGGGATGGTTCAGTCCAGTGTGTCTCTTGTATGTAGGCAATTGCTGTCTTATATTTTTTCAGTTGTCTTACCAGCAGGCTCCTTTTTGTGGGTGAATTGAGTCCCTTTGCATTCAGGGCGGAGATTGTCAACTCAGCCATAGGGTGGTCAGTTGGGGTGTATAGTTGAGATCCAAATTACAAACCTGCTACTGAGGGAAGGAGGGGGAGGGGAGCGAGAGGTTAAAGTAGAGATGTAGAAGACAGAAAGAAAAAGAGAAGTAGACCATAATTTGCTGTTCGTTTTTATTCTGAAAAAGAACATATCCAATAATGCGTAGAAGCACTTTCCAAGGCTACTCTGAGGACTCCAGATATGGAGTCTCAGAGTTACTCGAATATAGGTACTCACTCAAGTACCTATAAGGAGGGGGGGGAGTGTGGGGGAATTGGGAAGGGCCTACGTCGGGAGTAGGATTAGGATTTAGGCTACTAAGTCTATATAAGTTTGGGTAAGTGACATTCTTTATTCCGGCTAAGACTAACATGGGGATGCTGATGTTGGTTCTAGTCCCCTGAATTGTGGGTTGTATCTCATCTCCAAGGGTTAACTGGCGGGGAAGAGGTCGATAATGAGGCCCCAGGGGGCCTTACTGCCCTTACTACAAGAAGGCATGGGTCAAGGAAGTAAGAATGAGGTCAAGCAGTGGAAATCTCAATGAAGAGAGCGTAAGGTTTATAGGTTTATGTCAGTCTAAGGGGCCTCCCTGACTTCCACTTAGGGGTTTCGCCCCATTATTGTAAAGTGGGGGGGGAGTGGGATCTTGTGGGTAGGAGAGAGAGTAGTTAGTACGAGTATAACATCACGCTCGTAGTACAAATGGATACCTGGGTGGCATTTTTACCCGTACAAAGAAGTCCAGCACACCCATTAAACGGGGAATAGATAACACACAAAATCAAAAAGAACCACCAGAATAGCAATTAACAGATAACATATATCAGGCTCACTTTAGTGCATCATGGTAGGTAGGCAACATCAGAATATAGAGGGGGAAGTGGAGAGGTAACAAATACAGGGAGTTTAGGTAAGTTGAGGCTTGAGCACCTCCCCTGGAATCAGACCGGACAGTAATATGGGCTTGTGAGCCCCTCTAGGGTATGCGCTATATCTGCGCTATATAGTTTACAAGGTGGGTAGCATGTGGAAGGCCCTAGGTGGTGGGGTAAATGGCAGGTCAATGGGTGTCTGGCCTAATTAAGACGAGGCTTGTGGCCAACTAAAGATTTTTCCCAATACTTATATGAGGGTTTCATAGCTGTAGTGTGGGAAATTTAGGTAAGTAACCTGTGGAGAAAAGAGTCGTTAGTGTAATAAAGACAGTTATAGCAGCTGATCCTAGATGCCCATTCAAGGCCATGCCCAGCTCTTAGTCAGTTTAAATGGGCGTAACATTGGGTACCTGGCCCCTCTAAGTCTAATTGAGCTATTAAACTATGAACTATAAACATTTGTAAACAACAAAAAGCATATCTGGTGGGTGTGGAGCAACTGGGCTCCGAGGTTTCTCCCTCATCTGGAAGAGCAAACTATAAAGGATACTGTAGGCAAGTGGTAGGCCTTAGGTAGACCTTAGGCTTGTATCTCAGCCAAAAATCCCAGATACTTAGCTTGTCCCTGGAACATAAGTCTAGTTACAGACAATCACCCATCATGGACAGCAGACTGCTGTCTAGAGGGCTGGGCAGATCTGCGAGGAAGAGGTTTCCATTCTGGAGCACCAGCTCTAAGGGGAAGTAGTCTTGAGGAAGGTGTTTCTTGTTCCTTTTGGTTTTCTGGAAGGAGTCCCCATTTTTGTAAAAGGAGTCGGGCGTCTTCAGGAGTAGAAATAATGTGCTGATGGCTATCCTTAGTTACGAGGAGCTTCACCCGGAATCCCCACAGGTATCTTATACCTTGAGCTTGAAGGATTTTGGTGTAGTCTGTATAAGTTCTCCGGAGGAAAAGAGTATGAGCTGACAAATCAGGAAATATTTGGATTTGGTCAAATTTTTCTGTTAGAGTTTTGGACCTTATATACACATTGATAAGTTGGTTTTTGAATGTGAAATAGTGTAGTCTGGTCACTGCATCTCTCAGTTTATCAGTTGCTAAAGAGTGCGGGTGCGCCACTCTATGAGCCCTATCCATCTGGAGGTCAGAGTCCTTAGCTTCTGGGATAATTTCTTTGAAAAGTTCCTTAAGGTAGCCCTCCAACTCCTTGGGGGAGATGAATTCTGGGACCCCCTCTAATTTGCAGGATATTCCTCCTGGACCTGTCTTCCAGGTCTGCTAGTTTGGCTTCTAGGGAGGAGATCTGGATGGCTAAGTTTTCAGAGTAAGAAAGCAGGTTAGTGTGGTCAATAATTAGGTCATCTTGTTTTCGCTCTAAAGCATCCATCCTTTCACAGATGGAGACAATATCTCTCTTGAGGTCTGCATGGGATCTCTCAAACTTTGTCAAGGAATCATGGTGCTCTTTCAGTAAAGATGTGATAGTATCAATTAAGGGCGGAGAGTACTCAGGAGGTGGTCTGTTGTTGTTACGAGTATTACCTAGGGCAGTTCCCAGTAAGGTTTCATATGGGTTGTTAGAGTCTGACATGTCATCTTCTGAGGGATCCTGCTGTAGCGAGGAAGCTGGGTGAAAGTGATCTAAGACAGTCTTTTTATGGAGCTTTTGTTGCTTTGATTTTCGTCTCTGAGATTGAGACATGGCGTAGTTCCTCTACTCTGTTAAGGCTCCTAAAGTGTATAGCAGTGGCTTAACCCCTAGTAGGAACTTGTACTTCTACAGTGGCCCCCTTAAGTGCAGGACTCTCTCCTATGGATGTAGATAGATGTACATAATACAAAAGTACAAAGTATGTAAGATGTTAACAAACAATATCTATGTACAAGGTTAAATACTCCCCTCTGTTTGCACCGCTGCCGTCTATCAGTCTCTCCCAAATTGAGACTGTGATAATTGTAGTGGAATGTAGTATAGAGGCGCAGGTATTTTCTTGTTTGTGCTCCAAAATTGCCTGAGAATGAGAGGACTTTATTTCTGTGTGTGTAGATCAACACCATATAATTGTGCAGTATACTTACTCTGAAAGAATTCAGAGTCCAGCTTCTTCTTTAAGAGTTTAGTCTGAATGGTAAGGTATTCCCCCAATCCACTGTAACTGTGGATACAGAATGTCGTACTTAAAGAGCAGTATATAACTGATACAAAATGTGCAGTATACTTACTCCGATAAAATCAGAATCCAGCTCCTTTTACAGCACTCCCGCTGATGTAGTTGCAAGAAATCCAGAAAGGCAGCAAGCAAAAGTTTTATAAAAATATATATTCATTTAAAATGTCACTATGGACAAAGAAGATAAAAGGTCATATTAAAAGGCTCTACGCGTTTCAACGATGTCTCGTCTTTCTCAAGAGCTGTAAACAGGTAAGATGCTGCCTTTGGATTTACACAGGTGCTTTTATACAGAGGTAATTAGTGTTCATTTTCCGGTCTAACCGGAGCCAGACTTACAAATTTTTTTTACAAGATTTGCTTAAGATTGAGATATCAATATTGTCAGCCGATTTCTATTTAGATCGTTGTTAATGTGCAAAAAATTGCAAAGATCTAATTATGATTGTATAAATCGGATGGCGATATTCAAAGATTTTCACCTTGTTCCTAGAACCAATCAAAATCAGTTAAACAATAGTTCCCTTTCGAGTATGTATTAGACATAAGTTCTAAATCAGGTCCGCTTCTACCTTTGGATTTACGCAGGTGTTTTTATACAGAGGTAACTAGTATTCCTTTTCCGGTCTAACCGGAGCCAGACTTACAAAAAAATGTACAAAAAAATTTACAAGATTCACATAAGATTAAGATGTCAATATTGTCAGCCGATTTCTGTTTGGATTTTGCAAGGATCTAATTATAATTGTATAAATCGGATGGCAATATTCAAAGGTTTTTACCTTGTTCTTAGAACCAATCAAAATCAGTTAAACAATAGTTCCCTTTCGAGTTCGTATAGGACGTAAGTTCTAAATCAGGTCCGCTTCTGTATTATGATCACGTGTTAGATAGGAGGGCCAATCCTGGGTATTTTTCGACAACCTTTTGTTTTCATTCCGTTTTCATTCCGATATAGGTGGATTTTCATCTGATGTGAAAAGGATCTTTATCAATTTGTCCAAGACCATTGTAAAAAGTCCAAAATTTGGGCTACAATCTGAAAATAATAGTGCAAATCACTAAGGGTTCAGTTGAATGAATAAGCCTAACATCATAAGAACTTAGCAAAACTAAAATGAAATAAAAATAAAAAATAAAAAAAAAATTACTTCCTCACAATACTTTCATAAACTGAGAGATGCTATCCATACAACAGTAATATTATAAAATTAGCATCAAAGGAACTTTATGAATAAAATAAAATAAAAATGAAATAAAAGTAAAATATGCAAAATATGCAAACAGGAATGTGAACTATTTGTGAAAAAAACATGAATAGAATAATATTATGATGTTAATATGGATGTAAAAGCATAAATAGTTAGATAATACATTTATTACAAATAGGATATCCTATCCTATTATATTGTTAAATTATATAAAGGCTGCTACGCTAATGTCCTTATTCAATCCATGATGGCCATAGGTCTTTAGTGTATGTATCCACCAAAGTTCTCTCTTATCTAATGATTTTTCTATCTCTCCTCCTCTCCAATGTAGAGAAACCTTTTCAATACCTATCCAAAATAAATGATTTTTATTTTTGTAACATTGACAGTTGTTAAAATGAATAGGGACACCATGATCGTCCGTCTTTTTTTCTATTTTGTACATATGTTCAAGAATTCTAGTTTTTATGAATCTTGAGGTTTGACCTAAATATTGTATTTTACATTCACATTGTAATAGATAGATTACATTCTTAGTTTTGCAACTGATGAAGTCTTTTATTGGATATGTTTTACCTGTTACTGTTGAACTAAAAGTTTTGTATGTCTTTTTTGTGTGGTTGCATGCTTTGCAATGTCCACAAGTGTAAAAACCTGTCAGGTTTGAGATCTGAATGGGTTTAGGTGGATTCATTCCTTTTATCAGAGACGGTGCTAGTTTTTGTTTAAAGTTTGTACCTTTTCTAAAAGTAATACGAGGTCTATTTGGAATGGTGGTTTTTAAATATTCATAATTTTTTAAAACTTTCCAATGTTTGTTTATAATATGTTTTATTTGTCTGTGACCGCAATTGAAGGTAGTAGTGAATCTTGGAAAATGAGTCTTATATGTTTCTTGTTTTTGAGTGGTATTCGATATTAATGTTGTTCTATCTCTATTGGCTACTTCTTTCCTAACATCTTCTAATTGGTTTGTTTCATATCCCTTTTCTTCAAATCTTTCTTTAATAATTTTTGATTGTGTCTCAAAGTCAGTTATAGTATCACAATTTCTTCTCATTCGAAGAAATTGTCCTTTGGGGACTGCTTTCTTTGTTGGATGATGATCGCTATCCTTCCTAATATATGTGTTAGTATCACATTTTTTGAAATAGGTTTTTGTGTGTATATTACCTTCTAATGTATATATAGTTAAATCCAAAAAAGTGATTTCTGTTTTGCTAATTTCGGGTGTCAAAATAATATTCATATTGTTATTGTTTAAATGAGAAACAAAGGTATTCACTTCACTTTCACTATCATTCCATATGCACAAAATGTCGTCTATGTATCTCTTCCAGGACACCAGGCCCACCCCAAGCACGCCATTGGACCATACATAAGTGTGTTCAAAGTGGTCCATATAAATATTGGCATAACTTGGGGTGAACCTGGTGCCCATGGCAGTTCCACATACCTGTAAACAATGGTTGTCATTAAACCAGAAGAAATTGTGTTTTAAAATAAAATCAATTGATACAATTATAAATTCCAAGAGTGCTGATGATAGATCTGGATCTTGTTTTAGTCTCCATTCTACAGCTTCTATACCTTTTTTATGATCAATGATAGAGTATAGGGAGGTTATGTCCATTGTTAGCCAGGAATAACTAGATTCCCATTTAAAATCTTGTAATAAATTTAGTACTTGTTTGGTGTCTTTGAGGTATGATTTTGCTGTTTGTGCATATGGTTGTAGTAGATGGTCTATGAAGGCTGAAATATTGCAAGTTAAGGAATCTATCCCACTAATGATTGGTCTACCGGGTGGTCTTGTTGAATGTTTGTGAACTTTCGGAAGTAAGTAAAAAATAGGTGTTTTTGAATCTGTTTTATATAAGAAAGCATATTCATCTTGAGAAATGATTTCTCTATCCAAAGCTTGCAGTAGTATTTGATTCAATTCAGTTGTGTACTTTTTTTTGGATTTTCCTTTAATGTTATAGTATTGGCATCTGATAGTATTCTGTTTGATTCTTCCATATAATAGCTACGGTCCATAATCACAATACTTCCTCCCTTATCTGCCTCCTTTATGATTATGTCTTGTCGTTTATTAAGCTTTTGGTAAATGTCATATTCTTCCTTAGTTAAATTCGAATATTTGGGTTTTGATTGTAACTCTTCCAAATCTTGTAACAATAATTTACTGAATACCTCTATGTTTGGACCTTTACAGTGACTTGGGTAAAAAGTGGATGTGTTTTTAAAATAAGTTCTTGGTTCTTTGTTTTGTGTTGTAATGGGTTGGTTTTGATTCAATATTTCTTTCCTGGCAAAAAATCTTTTTACTGTGAGATTTCTAATACATTTTTGTGCATCAATAAAAAGTTGGAATGTATTTACATTTTGTGTTGGAATACATTTTAGACCCTTTGAAAGCACTTGTTGTTCCTTATTAGTGAGAGTAAATGAAGAGATGTTATGTATGCCTAGTCTCTCTGGCACCTCCTTCTGTGTCTTTGTTCTTCCTCCTCTTCCCACCCTGTATGATCCGGTGTTCTCTCTCTTTTTCTTTGATTTGTTCTGTCTAAATGTAATGGGGAGTAACGATTGGGGTGAGCCCACTCCTGATAATTGGAGTTGTGATGTGTCTCTATTTTGTGTCTCTCCTTGTGTGTGTCTTTTTGAAAAGGGTGAGTGGAATCTGATCCAGAGTGGTGAGGTTTAGTGTCTTCAATGTTAGTGTTATGATCGTTGTGGGCTCTAGTGTTTTCTTTTCTATGTGATCTCTGGGCTGACTGCCATATCGATGAAGCATTCTCTTCCCAAGCACATTGAGACTCTTTTTGGATGAGGAGGCCTCTGCCCCAGGTGAATCCGTGTGGGCCGGATCCTGGAGCCTCCGGGTGAATGCAGGCCTGGAGATTGAGGCAGTGAGCGGGTATGCGTGGGTCCTGTTAGCCATCTCTGTCGCACATGTGGTGAGTAAGCCAGCCCCTCAGTACCTCCGGAGCTAGGCTGTGTTGCTCGGCAAGAAGAAGGCCCCAGTGAAAATGGCGGATCTTCGCACCAAAACACTGATGTCAGGAGGCACCGCGTAGTGTCAGGCGACTTAGTCAGGCTTGCTCAAGACAAGGTAAGCACTGTGCTCAAGAGAATCTGGGGGAAGTGCTAAGTTGTGTGCGCCTATGGAGCTCCCCAGGGAAGGCGCTTCTCAGGTCGGGCAGGGCTGAGTGTTGTCCCGGGGTCTCAGGTTTTATGTGCGGGTGGCCGTTTGGTCACTCCACTTGTGGCCCAAGATATGTTAGTCTTCTGCTCCGGAGCAGATCCTCGACCCTCCGGAGCTAAGGAAGGCCACTTCTGTCTAGCCAGAATGCGACCAGGTCCGAGTCAGGCTTGTAGTGCGGCTCCCAGGATTCTGATTTCGCTGCTATCAATTTAGGGCCAATTTCCCAGCCAGTGTCCAGCAAGTTATCCCCTGGATGGCCCAAGAAAAAGGCTTAGAAAGTCACTTTTAAGCACTCGAAACAGAGAGCTCACTCACAGCATGGTAAACTCCGCCCCCCTTTGTGATTCATTATTTGATAATTACGTACATTCAAACTTAATGTTAAAATCTAATTTTAACCCCCTAATAACTAGTCATAGCATATTACTTTTCCAGAATATAGTTTTGGAAGAATTTGGCTCACTTGATACCAATATTAGCAAATCTAATCTAATATATATATGAATTAAAAGTGCTTTCAAGTTTAGCCAAAAAACTGGTGATAAGGCAGACTGATAAGGGAGGTGGGGTAGTCTTGTAGGATTTGGAGGTCTACTTAAAAGAAGCTAATAGAATACTCTTAGATTCTGAGTACTATAGAAAACTTACCTTCTATCAAACCAAACAATATTTGACCGGTCTGATTAAACTGGTCGATGCTGTTTTTTTGGAAGGGATTTTAACTAAAAAAGAAAGAGATCATCTTGAACCTAGTATTCCAAGTCTTGCATACTTCTACCACCTCCCTAAAATTCATAAATGTACCATCAATCCACGTGGAAGACCAATCATTTCAGGGATTGGTAATGGTAACCTGACATGCAACTTATCTGAATATGTTGACCAATTCCTGAAAAAATCGGTAATATGTTTACCATCTTATATCAAGGATACACCAGACCTGATTTCCAAATTATCTAAGATTGAGAAAGCAGGTTGTGGTTTGCTTTGGATGACATGCGATGTCTCAGCACTTTATTCTAATATAGCACATGATTACGGCCTTAAAGCCAATGACAACTTTCTTACAAGAGACATTTATTTACCAACCAGAGGCTTTTTTTATTGGTGGCAATTTCTTTTGTATTAAAACATAATTATTTTGTGTTTCAGGATTGGAACAGTTTTTCCTACAAATCAAGGGAATGGCCATGGGGACCAGATTCACCCCTAGTTTCGCTAACTTGTTTATAGGGATTTTTGAGGAACAATATATTTTTAACTAACCCCAGGGGGTGAATTTGGTCTTCTATGGCCATTTCATTGACAATTTACATTTTATTTAGGAGGGGTCTGAAACAGCTGCTACAGCTTTTGTACAGTCACTCAATGATTATAATATGGGTCTTAACTTTACATCTAAAATTAACAAAGAGAATATAGACTTTTTGGATTTAGTATTATATTGGGATCCAGAGGGGCATATTTCCACTAAAACATTTTTCAAGACAGTATACACCAACAGTTATCTCAACTTCAAAAGTAATCATCACAAACCTTGGAAAAATAATATACCTTACAATCAATTTTGTAGAATCTGCAGGAATTGTACGGATCTTGTCATGTATGATGAACAAGCCCAAATCCTGAAAGCTAGATTCTTAGAGAGAGAGTACCCTTTAGAATTGGTTGAGGAAAATTATCTCAAGGCGAGAAGTAAAGAGAGAGCAGAATTTTTTATAACTAAAGCTTATAACAGTGATTCAATAACCAAGGGAGACCTTATAAACGATAACAGTAAATCTAATAATTTATGGTTCATAACGCAATATACTACTAACCATAATATTGGTTCATACTAAAGGAGATCCTATACTTAAGGACCTTATAGATGAGTCTCCAGTCTGTACTTTTAAAAGAGCCCCAACCCTTAAAAATAAACTGGTCCCAAGCAAGGTAGTTATGAGGAAACATACAAATAAGAATATAAATAGACACCCTAAAGAGAACAGTTTAATGTTAGGTAAAAGAGGATTTTATAAATGCAACAGATCTAATTGTGGTTTATGTACAATATTATGTGCAATAGGATTAAATTCCAGTCTTTCTCAACGAAAGAGGAATTTGAGATAACATCTAATTTTACTTGTGATTCCTCATTTGTAGTGTATTTACTTGAATGTAAATATGGAATACAGTATATAGGTAGGACTTCCAGACCCCTGAAAAAAATGGGGTGAGCATCTTAGAAATTTGAAGAATACTCTAGTAAGTCATAGTGTTCCCCGACATTGGACACAATGCCATGAGGGACAGTCTGATATTTTTAAGATCTTCCCCATTGAACACATAACTCCCAAATGGGGCAGAAATAGGTTTATGCATCTTCGACAAAGGGAAACCTTTTGGATTTGGAAAATGAAAACAATTAATCATTTTGGTTTAAATGAACACATAAACATGGCAGCATTTAATTAAAGAAACCTCCCCCTCTACATTTAAGAGTCAGTTCGACCAACTATATATAATTATGTTTATTTATCATATAGCATCACCACTGTTATAGGCCCTTCTAGATATTGGATCATTTAGTCCAGTGTTATCTTTCATAGGTTTAGATATTAATGGGAGTGAGCTACTGCACCATTAGAGACATATATATAAATATATATTTCTTTGGTTGAGGCTACTCATGATTCGATCGAGCTCACAGCTGTATATTGGAATCTCATTCACACTTGAGGGCAAACAACATAGTAGTACCCACTATATTAGCCACATAAGCCCTTGGTATACTCAGCTAATATTAATAAATTTATAAGCTCATTTTGGTGACATAATGATATAGTGTATCATTTTCAATCATATGTATATCAATACCATTTACTTTCTGGTATATGCTAATATGTTAATAATGATATCGACAACTGATTTGGGCTTTTTTTGCCTATAGCTATCCTCTATAGAGTTAACGACATATCTTTCTATTGAAATCTAATTTTAAGTCTCTGCTAATCATTGCTAGTCCTGTATTGTTATTTTATCAATGGATTTTTTATAGATGATAATTATAAATTTTATCGATGGATTTTTTATAGATGATAATTATCTTTAGATTGTTGAATGTATTATTATCATATAATGATTGATGTATGTATTTTTTTATTTAGCTAATTTTATGTTATGCATATCTTTTTATACATTTTGTGTATAGTCATAGAATATGGCTTGTTTAAGATTTTATTATTATTATTATACTTTTTTTGTTAAATGCATACAAATTTTCCTATGAGAAATGGAACGGTTTGGATATGGCCAGTTTTGTTAGATTAAAGACATATATACGCACGCTGTCTTTTAATGTTGTGCTATTCATCGTTTTATTATTGCATTAACACATGCCATTTGCAACATAACCAATCGCAACATAGTCATCATCAATTGAAAGTGGGGGTGTGCTAATCCATATGATATACTTGCCTCCTCATCCAGTCTTCGCTAAGCTGGTCATTATCATACATATCATGGGTTGTAAGACAACTTATGGTCATTAGTGTATGAGTAATAATTATTATTATTTTACTAGGCACATGCTATTTGCTATATAGCGAATCGCAACATAGTTAATCTGAATTGAGGTTGGGGGTGTGTCTGTTTATATGACACACTCGCCTTATCAGCCAGTCACTGCCAATTCGGTTTCTATCAAACACCATATTGGCTGTAGGATTATTCGTACGCATGCGCCCTAAGCAGCATTAGACACAGAGTGGAGCTTTTTAAAGGTGTGAATGTTCATTGTTTTTACACACCTGATGAAGCAGTCAATGCGACCGGAAAGCGCGTTGTGTGTTATTCACATATTTTAAATTAAAGTCAATATTGTTTTTAAACATTGGCATCACAACTTTCACTTGGCGTAAGCTAATTTTGGTTAGCTACCTATGACTTCTAATCCTACCTGTTGATCTTGGAGGATTTGTTTTAAGGACGCAGCTCACAGATCCTGAGACATCACTGAGTTATTTGGGATTCCGGTTATACTGAGAGAAAAGCTTCCAGGACAGCTTATAAAGGTCCAGCAGGCAGTGCTTTTTACTTTGTTAGTATAACCTTTATTGCGTGTATGGAGACCAAGTATCACTGATTGTGCACTATTGTGGCGCCCTCTTCTGCTCTACTTTTATATAAACATTTAAATAGTGTTTGCGATGCAGGAGGGCGGCAGATTAGGGGTTAATAAGTTTATTATAGTGGTGATTATGTTGGGGAGCAGCGGAATAGGGGTTAATAATTTTAGTATAGTGGGGGCGATGTGGGCAGACAGCAAATTAGGGGTTAATAATATTGAAATAGTGTTTGTGATGTCGGGAGCGGCAGATTAGGGGTTAAAAATGTTAAAATAGTGTTTGCGATGCGGGAAGGCCTCGGTTTAGGGGTTAATAGGTAGTTTATGGGTGTTGGTGTACTTTTTAACACTTTAGTTATGTGTTTTATGTTACAGCTTTGTAGAGTAAAACTCATAACTACTGACTTTAGATGGCGTTACGGATCTTGTCATTTTAGGCTGTAACGCTCGCTTTTTAGCCTCACCGCAAAACTCATAATACCGGTGCTATGGGAATCCCATGAAAAACGTAATTTTTAGGAGTGCGGTACTGACGTTGCGGCTAAAAGGCTTGTGGTACACCTATACCAGCACGACTTGTAATGGCTGCAGTGCTGTTTTAATGCTGAAAATACCATATTTTCAGCATTAAAAGATGAACGCACAAACTTGTAATCTAGGTGTAAGCCTTTTCTCAGAATAAATATATCCTGTAGCATATCAGTCTAACCCTGCCCAATGACAGTCCAGCGCCAAAATACCAGACGATTCTTCTCTGAACAAGAGAAACAACAACCCCAGATGATCGTTTCGACCTTCTGTGGTCCTCGTCAGTGAGGTGCAGTTGCATCTCTCTATGGGCATGTGTGCAAGGAGTCCACATCTGGTTTCCCCCAATACTCTTAGGGAGACCCAAGAGCAATTTGCAGAAATATAAAAAGAGAGACACACTCAGCTGAGATAGAATAAAAGCTAAAATAGCTTCCATGCCTGTTCATTTTCAGTGCCACTCAGGGTACATACTCTTTTAGCCCACTATGCCTTTTTACAGAGAAAAAATATCCTGTAGTATATCAGTCTGACCCTTCCCAATGACAGTCCAGCGCCAAAATACCAGGTGATTCTTCTCTGAACAAGACAAACAACAACCCCAGACAATCATTTTGGCTTTCTGAGGGCCTCGTCAGTGAGGTGCACTTGCATCTCTCTAATGGCATGTGTACACGGAGTCCACGTCTGGTTTCCCCCATTAATCTTAGGGAGACCCAAGAGCAATTTGCATAAATATAAAAAGAGAGAGTGATGCACTCAGCTAAGACAGAACAAAAGCTATCACATTGGTACCGTCTGTAGAACTGGGTCATGATAGTGTGCAGCTCATGTCTTTCCTATGTACTGTGCTTAAAGCGACATGGAATGGATGCTCATGATACATGTATAAAGCCCACACTAATGCTAAGTGCCTGCTGTAGACTATTGGCAGCACTGTTGTCTGTCTTATTACATTTCCCCTGGCATCAGTATGGGTATAGTCATGTGTTTACACTTTTGCACCTACAGTTTTAGCACAGATGTTTGCATGTACATTCAGTGGTTATCAGTATATGTATAGCGTATGTGTGTTATAGTATATGTGTGTGTGTATGATAGTGTATGTGTTTGTATATTGTATGGGTGTGGTATAGTGTGTATGTGCAGCGTTGTTATAATGTAGGGGCTATTGTAGTTGCAGCTCTAGGTTCATGACCAGTGTTGGCACCTATGTGGGAGGCTCATCAGTGCTGGAACACTTGAGGAGCTCACAGCTACACGTACAATATGAGCCTGTGTAGCCAGAATTAGCATGAAGGGGCAAATAGTCACGGCAGGGTGTGCAGGCAGTGTAGTTGCATGAGGGGTGCCTGCCACATCTGAATATCTATATTAGTGTCTGTGTTTTAGCATTTCTGTGTGTGTCTGTGTATGTTCTGTCTGCGTGTGTGTTAATGTGTGTATGTCTGTGTGTGTGTGTTAGCATCTGTGTGTTTTATTGTCTCTGTGTGTGTTTGTGTTTCTGTGTACGTCTCTGTCTAGTAAGCCAGTGACAAAAGACAGAATGTGTGTAGCCACCAATCAATATCTAGCTTCCAATAGTGCATTGCTGCTACTAAGGATACGTACACACACTTTTCAACCAAGGTACCCAAGAGAACAAGTAGAAGTGAAATTAAACATAACATACTCTATCTTAATCACTAAAGCAATTAGTATGGCTAAATTGTACTAATAGTATGTAATGTGCTTGTTTTGGGGGTCAATAAGAGTGGGCTGAGCTATGCAAATTATACACGGGTGCAGCTTGCTGCAAAGTGCCCCTGGAATTGTTTTTTAAATGTTAACAACTATGCAAAAGGTATATATAAACTGCTACAGCTGAACTTTTCATCTGTATCTTTAAACAATGACATTCATTTTAACGAAAACAAATGTAAATATTTAACAAATATTCAGTATTTGTTTAGTTCTAAACTAAACGAATACTGAATATCGCACTCAACAAATATTCATAGAAACTAATTTCTATAATAACCTAGACCTAGATATTGGTTACGAAAATTTTCTCTGAAATGAAATATTCTTCGCTGCACAAGTCTAATATACATGCATATATACACATATAAACAACAATATAAACATCTATAGACATGTATACACATATATACACTTTAGAGCCATTTCCACTCAAACACCTTAAAAATTGAAAAATTATTTTTTAATATTTTTTAATGTTTTTTTACTGTGTATTTAATGTAAATATTTTACATTCCAATAGTTTTTACCTAGAAGAAAATGTTCTTTGTAATTATAAACACATATAACTATATGTATTTGTATATTTTTATGCCTGTATATATTCATTTAGATATATTTTGCAAATACATATATACTTAAAAATAAAAAGAACATTTTCCTTTATGTGAAGAACATTGAAATGTAAAATATTTAAACTACCTTCGTCTTTAGCGCTGTAGACCTAGAGCAGTGTTGGATTAGCGGGCAAGCAATAAGTGTTATTTTTTTAAAGCATGCTGCATTTATGTCTACAGGGAGACGAATTAAACGCTGTCAAGATATCCATATATCTATAGCTGTCCACATATCCATAGCTGTAAGTGCGTATTAGGTTTTGTTCACGCGCAAACAATTTACTTTCAACTTGCAATATGAGCACTAACACATGGAAAAAGTTACTTAATTCTGGCCCAAATAGGTTTAAAATATTTTTCCCAAAAAAGGCCTAGATTACAAGTGGAAAATTAATTATTATTAATTATTTATTCTTCATGTACTCAGGGGAATTTTTTTTATGGAAAAAGGAGCCAGACATCACCACTGTGACTGACAGACATCGAGGCTGCTAACAGTCATGAGTTTTGCGCCCCTAGTGGCACTTAATCATAGACTACACAGGTAGGTTACTAGTCACCTTAAATAGGACAACATGTATACACCTGATATTACTAAGCAGCAAATGTGAATACATATAAAAACAAATACAGATCAACATAGCATATATTTAAATATCCCTCCTTCTCCTCTATGATGCTTAGTGCAAGAAGAAATACATTTCATGAACATTATAAAGTTACAAATTAAAAAGATTTCAATGTTTACCCTGAGTTCATAGCCACAGTATACACATCAATTTATATATAAGGCTGGCAACCCTAAACGAAATAGCTAATGTCCCATTCCCTATTTAGACCAAAAGGTGATCTTGTACTCAATTTGAAGATCCAATATAACTCCTTTTTATCTAAGATTTTATATTTATTACCTCCTCTTAGTGGAACCTTTTCTATATCAAATACCTTAATGGTAAAATGCCCTATATGAGTAAAATGCACATTATTGAAATGCCTTGCCACTGTAGAATCAACATTAGGCCAGTGGTATACATTTTGACTCTCATAGTCCATTCTATCTCTGCTAAATTTTGCACTTTTGTGATCTGTTATAATTGCATCCATTTTGTCCACAGACTCCGTCCTGCATGATCTTTTTCTGTTCATCAAATTTTCTAAAAAAAAATCTCATCTGATGACAATTTTCATGAGCCTCACTGAGCACTCCGTTAACACTTCATTCCACTCCTTAATAATATCAGGATCATTGACTTCAAATGTTGGGAATTTGTTCATTCAAGGGCCCCTAGATACTCTGTTCAGCTTAATATATTGCTCAAAGGCTTCAATGTCACAAGTTAGTCTAAAGACCGCTGCTCCATAACTTGTCTGTCTGCTCTGATGCCGCAGACAGAAATCAGCCCAATTGAATATGATTGGGTTGATTGACACTCCCTGCTAGCGGCCGATTAGCAGCGAATCTGCAGGGGGCGGCATTGCACCAGCAGTTCACAAGAACTGCTGGTGCAATGTTAAATGCTGATAGCATATGCTGTCGGCATTTATCAATGTGTGGCGGAAATGATGCGCTACTTTGTATCATGTCCGCTCGCACATTGATAAATATGCCCCTTAGGGGCATATTTATCAAGCTTCATATGGATGCCTCATGTAGACCGCTGCTCTATAACCTCTCCGCCTGCTCTGAGGCCGCAGTCAGAAATCGCCAGAAATCAACCCGATCGAATACGATCGGGTTGATTGACACCCCCTGCTAGCAAATCTGCAGGGGGCGGCATTACACAAGAACTGCTGGTGCAATGATAAATGCCGAGAGCATTTATCGATGTGCAGCGGACATATTCCGCTATATCGGATCATGTCCGCTCGCAACATAATAAATATGCCCCTAAGTCAATACCGGAGCACTCGTTAAGAGGATAATAAAGATCTTTTTGCACGCTTATTGTCAGCAAATGTATGATCTGCAATCTATAAGATATATTTTAGTCCTCCTGATCCTGCACTTAAGTACACTCAGTAAGCAGGGGGAAGTTCCTTATATATCTACTTCAGGCTAGATCACTTGCAATAGTTAAAATCACTTCTCCAACAGAGTTTCACCCACCTGTAGGGCTTCATCAAAATACCATCTGGGGGAGATTATACATTTATGTTTAAATCTTTTTTATTGGTTGCAAAGAATAAAAACAAAACTTACAGGAACCTACGGCGTCAGAACTAGCCGCACATTACAACAATATTAATAACAACTTGGTACAAGGGCTATAACATTTCAGTGAGTGGTACCTCACCATAAAAGGTATATTAGAGAGGTTCCAATCCCCCTCAGCTTCTTCAATTTGTAAACATCATGAGGTCAAACATGGCATTTCCTGAGGGTGGGTAAAATTTCAGGTAATTAAAGGAGGGAGAGAAAGGGAAAGTACAAAGGAGGGAAAACGAGAGAACAAAGGAGGTTGTAAGCACTATCGGTGGCCTTATACATAAGAGAAAGTGGATCAGCTGCCCCTAATAGTTCAGGTGTGTTCAACTAGCTGCCAAGGGTCTAAGAATGAGTAGTTGTCGGTAGGGTTGGGTGATTAAAGCCATTTCTATAGTTCCAGTAAAACCAGATCTCATCATTCGAGTTTTTAGTGTCTTGGGACCACGCTGCTAGGTCATACATGTTATATGTATGTTGGATTTTGTTTTTAATCTCTTGCCATGACGGTGTCCCCACCTTCCAATATCTAGCTATACAAGTTCTCACTATTGTACATAATATTCTAATGAAAGTGTTTATTGGTTTATTGAGGTGGGGTATGCGTTCGTGGATTAAAGCTTGAGCTATGTTAATCTGCACCTGTTCATCTAGTAGGTAACTGACTAAATCAGTTAATGATTGCCATATGGTCTGGACCCCAGGGCAGTCCCAGAACATGTGTCGGTATGTGCCAACTTCTCCGCATCCCCTATAGCATAGTCTAGAACTGGTATGTGTCATATGTGTCGTTCTAAGGGGTGTAAGGTACCATCTGAATATCGTCTTCAGGGCGTTTTCCCTAAGGTCAGCGCTCAGTAATCCCTTAGTGGCTGTCGCTAGGGTCAAATGCCATTGTTCTGGTTCTAATCTAATGTTTAGGTCTGCTTCCCATCTCTGCATGAGAGGTGTCTTAGTTGTGGTCTTTAATTTTTGTATATCGAGGTAAATGTTAGAGATGGAGTGTTTTGGCCTACTTGTGTTACTACATATGTGCTCTAGAGTAGATCTTCCTTTAGTTCGGGTTGGTTGTATATAAGTGTGTA
The DNA here is from genome assembly GCF_027579735.1 of Bombina bombina. Lineage (NCBI taxonomy): Eukaryota > Metazoa > Chordata > Amphibia > Anura > Bombinatoridae > Bombina > Bombina bombina. The sequence continues at coordinate 315,166,801 of NC_069501.1, forward strand.
TTGCTGAAGATATTTGGAGGTATAAGTACCAGTGCATGGGGTCTGGGGTTAGTTTATCCTTTAATTGGGCGTAAGTCATCATTTTGTTCTGTAGTAGGAAGTCAGCTACCCGGTACAGTCCTTTGTTTTCCCATTTATTAATAGTTCTCTGCAAGTATTTGTGAAGGAGGTATCTAATGGGCCTCAAAGTTGAGTCTAACGGGCACATCTCTCTTTTGTGTGCTAATTCTGACCATATCGCTTGGGTGGTCTCAGTTGTGGGTGGTTGATGTTGTTTAGTTTCGCGTGTGTTGTCTCTATGTGTCCATAGTATAGCATCAGTTCTGCCCCCCCCTCATATCTGATTCTAGCTGTGTCCATAGGGCTTCCCCTCTGGCCCTAAGTATTAATGTATCTTGGGCCAATCTAGCTGCCTTGTAGTACTCCACTAGGTTCGGAACCCCCAAGCCTCCAAGGCTTCTATGATTTGTCATGGTTCTCCCCGCTATTCTGACAATCTTTTTACCTCGGATAAATGACAAAATCTCTGATTGAAGTTTCTCTAAGTCAGGGTATAGGATACGTATGGGGAGAGCTCTAAAAAGATAGAGCAGATGGGGCAGCACTGTCATCTTCACCGCCGCTATTTTCCCCATCCAGGAGAAGTTATGCTTCTTCCAAGTCTGTAGGTCTTTTCTGATGTTTTTGTACAGAGGAATATAGTTAGCTTTGTATAGTTGTTGGGTGTGTCCCGTTATTCCTACCCCCAAGTATTTCATGGGGCCCTTAGATTCTTTTAGATCGAAGTTTATTTGGATTAATTTCATTGTGTGTGGGGGGAGTGCTATTGGTAACATTTCGCATTTATCTGTGTTGATGCGGTAGCCAGAGATTAATGAGAACTCTCTTATTGTTTCAAATAGATTGGGTAGTGAATGCATAGGTCTGGTCAGAGTGAGCAGAATGTCGTCTGCGAAAAGACTGATTTTGTATTCCGTCTTGCCCACTTTAACTCCTTCTATGTCGGGGTTCACCCTTATCTGGGCTGCAAGGGGCTCGATACACAACGCGAATAGCAAGGGGGACAAGGGGCATCCCTGCCTGGTCCCATTTAAGATTGGGAATAATTTAGATCTATAGCCATTGGAGGAAACCTGGGCCGTTGGGTTAGTGTATATAGTGTTGATGGCGTCCATAAAGGGGCCCTCAAAGTTCATGTGTGTCAAGGTTGTGTTCATGTACCCCCAATCTACCCTATCAAACGCCTTCTCCGCGTCTAATGCGAGAAGCAGAGAAGGCGTTTTTGTGTCACATAGGTGATGAACCGTGTCTACAATTCGTCTGACGTTGTCTGGGGCCTCCCTGTCTCTAATGAATCCTACCTGGTCTTTGTGAATCAGTTTGGGCAGTATGTTTGCTAACCTGTTTGCTAGGATCTTAGTAAAAATGTTTATGTCCTGGTTAATCAGGGAAATTGGGCGATAGCTAGAGCATTTTTTTGGGTCTTTGCCTGGTTTGGGTATAACTATAATTTTGGCTTGTAGCAGTTCAGCTGGGATAGGGTACCCTTGCATTATGTGGTTGCATAATTTGGTCAGGTGTGGTATAAGTTCTTTTCTAAACAACTTATAGTATTCCCCTGGGAAACCATCTGGTCCCGCGGCTTTCCCTGATTTTAGGGCTTTGATCGCTAATACGACCTCTACTGTCGAAATGGGCTCGTTCAGCGTCTTTTTGTCGTCGTCTGTTAGTTTAGTTAGTGAGGGGGTCGCTAAAAATCTCTGTGTGAGGTTCTCTGTCTGTGGACTTTGTGTTACTTTTTTACCATCATAAAGCTGTGCATAGAAGTCACCAAAGGCGTCAACTATTTCTTGGGGATGGGACGTGGTTGTGCCGTCTGGTTTCTCTATGATTGGGATATTAGCTGTTTTATATTTTTCTCTGATTTTATGGGCTAAGAATTTGTCTGGCTTGTTGGCGTAAATAAAGTATTGTGATTTTAGTTTCATTATAGCTCTGTTGGCCTGGGAGTTTAGTAATTTAGCCAATGAGTTTCTTTTGTGTTGCAGGGTGTTCAGTATGGTGGGGCTCCCCGTTAGTTTGTGTTGTCTCTCCAAGTGTGCTATGTCCTCATGTGTTTGCAGCATGTCACGTCTTGTCTTTCTATTATATACAGTTTTTTCTTTTATGAGGGTGCCCCTTAATACTGATTTATGTGCTGCCCATACATACGTCGGATTGTTAGTGGAATCTGTGTTAATGTCCCAGAATTCAGTTAAGTGTTGTAGGGTAGAGGAGTGAACAAGAGGGTTTTTGTGTAAGTTTGGGTCGTAAGTCCAGGATCTAGATCTATTTGGGTCAACCATACTCGTCATCTTAAGTACCACCACTGAGTGGTCTGACCATACACATGGACAAATGTTGGAAGAGTTAAGTATCGGTTGCATGATTTGGCTTGTAAGGATATAGTCTAGTCGAGAGTATGTGTTGTGCGCTGCCGAATAAAAAGTCGTGTCTCTGGTGTTACCATTTAAGATGCTCCAGGAGTCTATCAGTGAATGTGAATTGAGTGAACTCTGAATGTTCCGTATGATGCTGTCTCGTCTTAACAATTTGTTCGTATTTGTCTTTGGTCTCTGTGTGTCTTGTGATAAGATAGGAATGTTGAAGTCGCCTGCGATAATAATTCTGACTTGTGACCACTGAGTGATGAGTTGCGATATGCTCGTGAAAAAAATATGCTGTTGTTCATTGGGCGCATAGACATTACACAGGACTACATCTACATTATCTAGCTGTCCCTTTAAGATTAAATATCTACCTTCGGTGTCTGCTGTGGTGGATTCGTGTATGTAATTGACTGAGGAGTGGATGAGGATCGAAACTCCCCTCTTCTTTGATTTGGTTGTCGCATGGAAATGAGTGGGGTAATTTTTGGTCCAGTAGTAAGGAAGTTGAGGTTTTACAAAATGTGTTTCCTGAAGAAACAGTATCTTGGCTTTTAGCAAAGTGTATTGTTTAAAGGCTAATCTTCTCTTAGTGTCAGTGTTAAGGCCCCGTACATTATGTGTGGCTATAATCAAGTCACCCTCCATTTAATTGTTGTTTGTGGGTAGTTAGCTTACCTGGTCCGCGTGTGACCCTTCTAGGTTTCTTACTCTCCAGTATTGTAGACCCTGCCAGGAAGGGTGTCATATCTACCTTCCTGGTGAACCTAAATTGTAAAGACCTCTCTTTTTCACCATCTGGGAACAGACAGAAGTATAAACAGCTGCAATGCAGCACCGTTGGGCTATGGGCCCACCAGTTTGGATCTGGTTCTCTCGTTTCTGCAGGAAAGAATAGAGGGAAGGATAGAAAAAGAACAAAAGGAACAGGGAAAAACATGTTAAGAAAATGTTTAAAGTGCAATAACAGTAAGTCTTAATTAACTGGGGGTATCGGTTCAGCTTCACCGAATTGAATATTAGTAATGTAGCAATGGGGCCCCTGTTACTGGGGTAATGTTTGTGAGCAAAGTCTCATTCTTGGTTGTCTAACAGCTCCGTATCAACAGGGCCGCCCACTCCAGAAAAAGTAAGCCAGTTTCTCTTTATGCTTGTGTGTTCACATAGTGATTTTGGTGGAAAAGGTGTCTTTTTAGGAACTCACATTGCTCTGGTTATCACCATGTGAACTGGTGGTATCTGTGGTAAAGAGAGGCCTGTGGGGTCTTTATAACCCTTAATAAGTCCCAAAGAGGAATTTTCAAGTTTTTTGTTTCTTCCTGGTCGATCTTGTCCATTGAGCTTTCGAAATCTGATCTGCTGGTTTGGTTAATCGTTGTAGGGGAGCAGGAGATGTTAATTTTGGGGTTTCTAGGTCGAGGATTTGACAGACTTCCGGAATGTCTGATGGGTCCCTGAGAGTGATTGTTCTGGAGTCTTTGGTTATATACAGGGCAAAGGGGAAGCCCCACTTGTATAATATTTGGTGTTTTCTGAGCAGCTGTGTTAACGGTCGGAGGGCACCTCTCCGTTGAAGAGTTCTGACACTGAGGTCTTGATAAAACTGTATTACATTCCCTTGAAATTTCAGGGTGGGATTCTTGCGTGCACTCTGTAGGATTTTATCTTTATCTTGGAATAACGCCATTTTGATAATTATATCTCTGGGAGGCATACCTTCTTTGGGTTTAGGTTTGAGGGCTCTATGAGCTCTTTCAATTCCCATGTTGAAGTTGTCTGTTCCCCCTGTCACCTGGTGAAACAGTTGTGCTACATAGGAGAGGAGGTCTTTATTGAGGATGCTTTCTGGTACTCCTTTCAGCCTAATATTGTTCCTCCTACTCCTATTCTCTAGGTCTTCGAGTTTTTCGTGGATCTCGTTTAGTTCCTGGTGATGTGAGGTTACAGTTTGGTTAACATTAGTGATATCTTCAACTAGGGTGTCTGTTTGTTCCTCTAGTGTGTCCATCCGCCCCCCTAGATCAGCAATCTCTGATTTGATTTCAGATAAGCTATTGGTCATTGCTGTGTGCATGTTATCAATTTTGTTCCAAAGCTTTTCAAAATTAGCTGTAATGTCCTGTTTTGAGACTAAGCCTTTTAAGTCTGCTTTGGTCACTGGGGTGATGTCTTCCGTGGGGTCAGGATGTTCTACATCTGATGTTTCTTGTTCCCCTTCTTCTGTGTCTTCCGTTATGTTTAGTTTGGGGTGTACATTGGTTTTGAAGTATGCATTAACTGTGGATGATTTAGTTGTTTTGTCTCCCTTTATCAATCTTCTGGCTGACAGTGTTGAGAGGGGTTTTCTGGCGCCGATTGATAGTGGTGCGGTATAGAGGCCGCAATTTGGTGGTTTAATGTCACTTGTTATGTCGGGCGCAGAGGTGTTTGTTAGGTTAATAAGTGCAACCTAATTAATGATGCGCAATCAACTGGTTTTTATTAGTGTTGCTATTTGGTGTATCAGAGAAGCTGATGTGGGCCTGTGTCTGTATCTTGATTGTGCCGCTGGGCAGTCCCTTATTTCAGCAGTATGCGGGACTCAGAGTCTTTTCTTAGGGGGTGTAAGGTTTTATGGGGTGTCTCCTTGTTTTGCTTTTCTGAGGTTAGCAGTTCTATTTTACCCCCACCTTCCTGGGCTCCCTCTATGATTTCTTCCTGGCCCTTAATTATCGTATGATATGTCGAGTGATGTGAGGGGTCTGTCTGTTGGTCACAGTATTTTTACTATTACTATTGTTGGGTGTTTCTCAGTCTCCCTTCCTATGCTCGTTAATGCAGGGGGTCTTGATTACCTGTCCGGGAGCTCCGCTCGCAGTCTCAGATCGTTGCAAGGTGCGGCGCCATCTTGGATTTCTCCATGCTGCTTTGTTATGTGTGCGGTGTTGCGTAGCTTTTGTCAGCTTACTCTGCTGCTCTTTCTCTTCGGGGGTTCCCTCCGCTGCGATGCGGTCCCCCGATGCTCCCACTGACCTCCGATGTTGCCGGGCAAGTAGTTTGTGGTTATCCGCTGTTATCTGATATAGTCGCCACTGTTCCGCTGCATTGTAGTGTCATGAGGTTTACTTCGTAATTTATCTCCAGCACCTTTTTTTGAGGTTGATAGATCAGCTCAACCATGGGTCAGATTAAGGCTCTTTGTTTTAGCATGATTAGCTTATTGCTAGGGCTCCAAATTAGACTTTTATTCGATGAGCTGAACAGAGCTCACAAATTATGCGGCCATTTCTTAGCTTGGTCAGGCCACGCCCCCGAGATTATACATTTAAACACCCTTAGCTCCATTTATATTGGATAGTTCGTACAGTCCTTATTTTTTAAGGTGGTAAACTAAAGCTGGTTTTGTACATATATAAAAACCGCATAGACCGCAATGTAAAGGCACTTTTCAGTGCTGTTTTTTTTTTTCTAACACTCCACTCCCACCAACGTTAGACACCAAAAACTGCCTATTGCAGTTATTTTTTTGTTTTTTTTTAAAACGTACATTTTTTTTAAAATAAAAAACAATAATGGCCTCTATTTTGAGGTCATTAGGGGCACTTTTAGCAAATAAACCAGAGATCGGATCTGTTTACAGAGATAGGTATCAAGTCGACCCTTCTCTATATTGCATAGGTGCTCCCTCATTCTGTCTCTTAGACTTTTTGTAGTCTCACCTAAATAAATCAAGTGACAAGAGCATTGGATTAAATAAATTACACCTTTTTGTGTACATCTTATGGTGTCTTTAATCACAAAATCCTTCCCTATATTTGGGAAATATATAACTTTCTTTTTTGTACTGTATCTGCAAGCTCTGCAAGTGAAACACGGAAAAGAGTTGTTTATAACAAAACCATATAGATCTTTATTTACATATTTCTTTTCAGCTTTTTTTAACTAACAAGAAACCAAGAAGGATTTTTGATTTTTGATCCTTCTTTAAGCCATGATTGTATACTAAGTACTAGATTACAAGTGGAGAGCTAAATTTGCCCGTTTGCAGGAGCAAGATAATAATCAGCTATTACAAGTGGCTGGCTTTTGCTACTGCAGATCTCTGGTTAATTTTGTAAATGTCCCCCAAATGCCCCTAAAATATATATATTTAAGTTTGCTGCCATCTCTGTGCTACTTACCCCTTTAGCTCCCATTGGAGCCTATGGGAGAATGTTCTCATTTGTAATACCAGGGCAATTTAGCGTGCGCTGGTATTACAAAGTGGAGCACAAATATAGCTTTCATTAAAGCAATATTTAATGCTCCACTTGTAATCTGGCCCTAAATCTTTATGCATCCTGGGGAGGAAGTAAAAGATTGGTATTCTAGGAAATTGCGTCTTGTGGAATACTAGCTCGCCTTCCTCTATCCAAGATACATATCAGTTATTTAGTAAAATTACTTTCCGGGCCTAATTCAAATTTCTTATAAGTCTTTTTATCACTTACAACTGGATTACGAGTTTTGCGGTATGGTGCGGTACGGCTATACCCCTGAAAAATTTCCCATTGCGCGTGGAATGGGCGGTAATGCATATTACGAGTTGCAGTGGTATAGGCTGTAAAGCAAGTATTTTAGCTTTAACGCAACCCTCCATTCCGCATTCAAAAAATTATGTTTGCGTACTGGATTTTCCATAGCGCCGTATTACAGGTTGTACAGTCCAGCTAAAATGCTTGCATTACAGCCTATACCGACACGATCCATTCCCCAATCTGAGACCAGTAGTTATGGATTTTGCAAAACAAAAATGTTTCACAAAACTCATTACTAAAATGTTACAAAGTACAGTAGCACCTATAAACTACCTATTAACCCCAAAACTGCCACCCTCCTGCATTGCAAACACTATATTAAACCTTTTAACCCCTAATCTGCCACCCATGCACATCGCCAACACTAAAATAAACCTACCTATTAACCCCTAAACCACAACCCCCACACTATATAAACCTATTAACCCCTAAACTGCCAGCCCCCCACATTGCAAAAAACTAAACTATTAACCCCTAAACCTTACACCCCCTAACTTTAAATTAAAAGTTACAATATAACTATCTTAAAATAAATAAAAACTTATCTGTGAAATAAAAAAAAAACTAAGATTAAACTATAAATTAACCTAACATAACTATTCTAATAAAATAAAATAACTACCAATTAAAAAACTTAAATTACATGATTAAAAAAACCTAACACTACGAAAAAGATAAAAAGACTAAAATACAAATTTAAAAACACCTAATATTACGAAAAAATATAAAAAATCTAACATTACAAAAAACAATAAACACTAAAATTACGAAAAATAAAAAATCTCTAAAATTAAAAAAAATAGTAAACGAAATTATCAAAAATAAAAACAAATACACCTAATGTAATATCCCTATAAAAATAAAAAAGAACCCCAAAATAAAAACACCCCTTAACCTACCATAAACTACCAATAGCCCTTAAAAGGGCCTTTTGTAGGGCATTGCCCTAAGTTAAACAGCTCTTTTACCGACAACAAATTACAAACTCCCCTTAAAAGTAAAACCCCCCACCCAACCAACCCCCCAAAATAAAAAACCTAAGTCTCAATAAAACCTAAGCTACCTATTGCCCCTAAATGGGCTTTTGTATGGGCATTGCCCTTAAAAGGGCATTCAGCTCTTTACAGTGCCCATCCCTAACCTAAAAAAAAAACACCCAAAAAAACAAAAACAAAAACTAACACTAACCCCATATAATCTACTCACGGTTCCTGAAGTCTGGACATCCATCTTCATCCAGGCGGCGAAAAGTCTTTATCCAGACGGCGACATCTTCATCCATCGCGGGGCCATCTTCTTTCTTAATCCCGGTGTCATGGATCTGTGGAGGAGTGGAGCTTCTTTGCCGGCGGCGCACACATGCAGCGTGGTGGATCCTCTTCATATGATCACCGCTATACACTGAAGCTTGAATGCAGGGTGCCCGTTTAAAAATGGGGTACCTTGCATTCCTATTGGCTGACATTTTCAAATCATCCAATTGGATGAGAGCTACTGAAATCCTATTGTCTGTTCAAATCAGTGAACCTTGTCCATCATCAAATTGATAAATCTAGCCCTTAGTCTTACTCCCCATGTGCATGCGTAGGTGCATGCGTAGGTAAACAAATAGCAGATTACAGGTCACCAAATTGGTTGTTAGTGGCAAATATTATTCTCTTTGACTTTAGGACCTCTAGCCCATACCCCAATATGTGGAGATTAGTGCTGACACAAAATACTACTAGAAGTCCTATGATCAACTAACTATACAGCTAGGTGACACCCTTTTTATGGAAATAAACAAAGTAAAAGCTGTTAATGTTTATTTTAGATTTCCTTGATATGGGGATATACATATAACAGAACTGTGATTGCTAGAGCCCTGGAATGCCCACAATCATCTGAGTGAAGGGCAGTATATTAGTTTAACCCCTTAATGACCACAATGTACCCTGTATGTCACTGGTTGTTAAGGGTTTTTTCAGGACATAATAGCACAAGTCTAGCAAGAACACGCTATTAATGCACTCCCTCCAGCAGGCTTTGTGGAATAGAGCAGTCTCAACGCTGGTGGCAAGACCGTGCTATAAAATAATCAAGTCCCAAAAAAAGGCCAGCAACATACAGGGTACGTCGCTGGTCCTTAAGGGGTTAAGAGACATGTGAAAAATAATTTATCTAAATTTCTATATAGATAGGTGTCACATTGAAGGTGTCTACACATTACACAAGATGTGTTAGCTAACTCCACTTCCTTGTTTTTATTTTATTTTCCTATGTGACCCCACAACTAAAAGAGGGGAGTCAGAAAATCCCCAAAGCTTTCTAATGGAAAGAGAGTTCCCATTTTATACTGCTACCTTGAGAAGCATAGCACCTCTTCATATGATTTTTTTTCTGTGTGTGTGGTTTTAAGAGAAGCTTTTTTTTTTTAAATGTGATCATATATATGGACTCTGAAAAAGTCCCCACTCTCCAATCATTAACTTTAACTGTGCTTTGAAGCACAAGTGAAAACCATTAAAATATTTATAGAGATTAGTGAGCATATGCATACTAAAAAGGCCTTGAAACCTCATACAAGAAATATAATGCCCAGTTTAATATGCCCTTCATAATTGATTTCCATAATGACTTGTGTCTAATATGGCAGACAATTACAATTTTGTGTACTTTTTAGTCAAACAAAGCAAGTCCTATTTAAAGCAGAATAAATACAAAAGCAATTTGTTTTGTTACTTTATCGCCATATTATTCTCTGTTAAGTAGTCAAATAATGGTCAGATTTACAAAAGTAACTTTCTACAAACAATTGCGCACTACTGAGTATACTTTAAATATGTATTCATGATTTTAATTGACTGGTTTCATAAACAAGTCCAAAAATATTTTAAAAAGCAGCTGGAAATATTCAAATTGGTATCATATTACTATACCTTTTTCGAAACTAGGTAGTGTATATAGTTATTGCCAATGAGGACCAATATATTCACAGTGTTTTTCTCATTATAACACACTGTTTTCCTCATTAAAACCATATCACTTCACATTGAATAAACTGTGTGTCCATCTTCTGGGTTTATCATGTCACAGAGTATTTCACATTTCACTGACTGCTAACATGCAGAAAGTTAAATCCTGCTGTTAAACCTAGAATGCTTCCTTCAAATTATCAAGTTGAAAATTTCTGAACTAGCTGTTAATCATTACTTGCTTATTCTTTTATTCTAGTTTCAGACTTTACATTTTTTTACAGTGATTACAAAATAAGATAGATACTTGTTCTATTTCTTGTGTATGAAAAATACAGATTTTGGGACTGTTTTTTCCCTTTTATTATGATATATAACGTGAAAGGAATTTTAGCATATACATTATTTTAAAAGAACTTGGGTTTAATTTGTAGTTAATTCAAATGTATTATTTTTGTATATTATAATAGAATGTACAGGTTTTATTTCTTTACTAATGAGCTCTCAGCTTTAAAAGTCAGTTTTAATTTAAAAGACTTCAGAGCTGAGATGGAGAAATACCTGGGGCCCGATCCGATATGCAGTGTCGCCCGCAAAAGCCGGCGACGCCAAATTTTGCGTGGGTTTTGTATCCTATATACGGCGTAACCTAGAAGTTACGCGCGTATATTTCTGCCTTCACCTGTATTATTTTTACCCATAGAGTGACATACAAAACACGCACAGTTTGGTATCCAATATACAGCGTAAGGAATTACGCGCGCAGATTTCAGAAAATCTACTCCATTCTCATCTCGCCACAAATTGCAGGCGCAGGAGCCCTTGCACTGACTAAAAAACCAACGTAACTCCCTGGAAGCCTTAACAAACACATACATTTAAGCAGCATCTCAAGGTTAAAGGGACAGTATACTATGATATTTATTTTTTAAGGTTTATTTGTGTATTTGAAATAGTCAAATGGAATGAGCTTGTAGGTACTTTATCACATTGGGGACATATACTTGCTTATTTACTGTAAATTGGATTACCTTCATCTCTTTAGAACCCACTGGAGTGTAATTTATTCTAATGCTAACACAGGGACAGTCAACTCCAAAGAAAACCTTCTTCTTTTAAATAGGGCATGCTATTTCTAACTACTTTCAGATTTAATTTGAACACTTGCTTTGTTCTCTTGGTATTCTTAGTTGAAAGCAAAACCTAGGATGGCTCATATAATCATTTATAACATCTTCTTGAAGGCTGCCTCTTTGCAATTGTGTTAAACCAATCACACACACCACAACTTCTCACCTGCAGACTTAAAACACCTGATAATGCCCACCTTATAAGAAACATCACTACTATATATAACAATGGGTCAATTTATATTGGATGTGAGATACATTGATTTACATCTTACAAGTGAATATTACTATATGTACCCTTCAGAAACAACTATTGTGGATGGGAGTTATAGTACAAGAATATGTTAGAAATAGGATAATATTACCTTTTTTGGGCCATTTCCAAACAGGCCATATTATATGTTTTAACAATATTAGTGTACTAAAACACCCCTCACATGAATGTGGATGACAATTATATGGTAAAAAAACAGAGGACAAGATTTATGGTGAACTATAAGAATATATTTTTTTTTTTAGGCTTCTTGGATGAGGGGGCAGAGGTGACTGGAGTGGATTTCCTGGTTCTCCTGGTTTGGGAAGCTTCAGATGATTCTGCTGGAGTGCTGGCCACAGATGAAATGCTGGAGGCAGTGTCCTGCTGGTGTGTGAAGTGCTCAACCGACACACCCAAGAGTTGGTTTTGCTCCCGCCATCTGTTGTCCATCTGTATCTGCATATCAGACTGGATTCTCATCATTTGAGACTGATTTTGGACAATTCCATTTAATGAGGCTGCAATGTCCCTCTGCAGCTCAATGCTACGCTTGAGTAGCCTCTCTTGGCTCCTATGAAACCTCTGTTGGTCTCTTTGAATGCTTTCGCAGCTTGTTATCAGCCTCCTCTGTAGTGAAATGTATTCCTCTCCCAGGGGAGAATACAGTGGATCTAAAGGCTCTTGAGCAGCAGTGATTCTAGGTGCAGGTTCTGCTCTATCTGCTGGTGCATCATGGACAACTTCAGCTGCATCTGCTTCATGGATAACTTCAGCTGCAGGTGCTTCAGGGACAACCTCAGCTGCAGGTGCTTCAGGGACAACGTCAGCTGCAGGTGCTTCAGGGACAACCTCAGCTGCTGGTGCTTCAGGGACAACCTCAGCTATATGCTCATCTGAGGATGGTGGAGCTCACCCAAGGGAAGCGGATGGTGGAGCTCTCCCAAGGCCAAGGGAAGCAGATGGTGGAGCTCTTCCAAGGGAAGCGGATGGTGGAGCTCTCCCAAGGGAAGCAGATGGTGGAGCTCTCATGCTGAATTGGTAGTCCCATTGTCCACTAGTGTGTGACCACTCAGCCTGTCCACTTTGCATACCTTGCGACATCGCCTGATATTGTGTTGGGGGGGGGGGGGGGGTAAAGACATCAACCCTTCGTGGCTGACTTGGCTCCCCCTCAAAGCCAAAAGGATGTTCCTCAGGCCAGGTATCTTGCCATGGCTCATATGCCAATGGTGATGGCATCACTTCTGTGTCCTCATAGGAGGCAATCCAACCCAGCTTATGCCTGGGAGCATAATGTCCATGTTGCTGCACGAAGACCGGTGGTGGAGGTGGCTGCATGACTGTGACTGGTGGTGGAGGTGGCTGCATGGCTGTGACTGGTGGTGGTGGTGGAGGTGGCGGCATGCCAGTTTGCAGCCTGGTGACAGGAGGTTCTGAGGAGTCAAATGATGATAGGGATTAGTACAGTTATATATATGTCCATGTGGGCATACAATATACATTGATACATGCTAGGGACCATACTCATTTTCATGTCAAACTCTCTATGAGGGATTTTAATCTTCACAGTATACAGGTATGTGTACATGTCAGTGATGTCAGTGATGGAGAAATGTGTTCTTTAAGTGACACTATGGTCACACAATTTACTTACTTAGCCTGATGTAGGCACAGAACCTGCTTTCTGAGCTAAAAGTATTGTGAAGGCTATAGTGTCCAATTACAGGCTTGTGGCCTGTGTTACTCTGAGACATGTTAGTATTGCACTATTCCACCTCATATCATGAATTACATTGTGTTAAGTAGCAGTAATGTCAAATCTAATTGTAGATGTTTTTGTTAGTAGGCCAAATACCATGCTCCTCATTGTGTACATAAATGTGTGACATTAAAGGATGTTATATCTCAAATACATATCATACTGGTGTGTGGGATGTTACTCACCAGCACCAGGTTGCAACCCCTGAGTCACGAGCCCCTGGAAGTCCACGGACTGCTGTGATACTCAGAGAGTTACGTATCATCTCCTGCCATACGTTGTATTCTGCTTCCAAGGGTGGACCACAGCCTGTTCCCCTCTGGTGCATGGCTTCCTGGCCCATCTTCTCCTTCACCCGCCTCTTGCAATCATTCCATCTTTTTTTCAGCCCCCGACAGTCCTCCTCTGCGGGGCCACACTGTTTACAGCCTCCTCTACCGCTGCCATGCTTCCTTACGCCTTCGGGCAATGCCTCTGCCCTTCTCCTGGCCAAAGAGGACAGTGTTGTTGTTCATGATGGCCTGGACTAGCGCAACATTCTCATCAAATGAGAAATTTGGGCATCTCATGCGCTCCTCCTCTGTGGCCACCTGGCTTCCTCCCTGGGATGTCCCTGGTGTGGGTTCCTCCCTATCCTCTCCCTCCTCCCCCCTTCTGTCCCCATGTGCACCCTCTGACCCTCTTCTAAGTGTGCCTGGTCTCTGGGCATCTCTCCTCCCATCATCCCTTCTAACTCTCCCTCTCCCCACTCCACTAACTCCCTGACAGGGACCCTGTTGCTCCTCCTGTCCGCTAGAATACTCCTCTCCCTGCAACTCCGCTCCCCTCCTCCCCTCCACCCTACCTCTCCCTGCCATCCTCAAACTACACACACTCACACACTCACACTCACTCCCAGTTCAATCACACACAATCAAAACCAAACACTCAGCCTATCACACTGTAAAATTGAAATAAA